>NC_087203.1:107371307-107415543 GCF_015104395.2 Macrobrachium nipponense | reverse complement strand
CTCGTAAAGAAAATCATTAACACTCGATCGTCCGTTTAAAAAACTAAAATAAAAAGAGTTCAACAATTAAGGCAACGCCAAGTAAGAAGATCGTACCAAAGAAAAGTAACACTCAATCTTTGACCCCACACACACACACACACACACACACACACACACACACACACAACACACACACACACATATATATATATATATATATATATATATATATATAATATATATCTATATATATATATATATATATTTAGATCTTCAGAGCATGTTAACCACATGGGTTTTGGCAAGTTTTTTGGGAGCGCTAAACCTATGTTCGTCTCAAACCTACATGTGACCCAACATCTGTCGACTAATAACTAAGCATATAACTGACTGCTCAGGTACACACATGCACACGCACACGCACACACACACACACACACCCACACACACACACACACATATATATATATATATATATATATATATATATATATATATATATATATATATATATATATATATATATAACGTGCGTCGTTTCTGTGGTGAAAATGTACCGAATCAAACTGGAATTCATCCAATTAATAATATAAAGAACATCAAAAACAATAAGAACAAGAATAATTTGATTGAAATTAAAGCATTGAAAATAACTGTCCATGCCTTGAAACGTTAGGATTAATTTAATCGGATTTAATTGGTCTATCCAGTTTGTTGTAAAATGTTCGTCGCTGCAGCCACTTGCATCTTTAAAAAGCCAACCATTTCATTCTCAAGATTTCTGCGAGGAACTTGAGATTCATCCTGACTTTTAAACTAATTCGGAATTCTCTGGATAAAAAAAAAAAAGTGACAATCGCACTTCGTTCCAAGCTTGAACTTCGAATGAGTTGGGCTGTATGCCAAAAATCTTCAGGTTGGTCTAACGCTCTCGTAGGCAAATTTATCTCGAATTCAGAAGACGCTTTGCCTATTTCATGAAGACAGGCGGGGTGGGCGGATTAATCTATTCTGATACAAATCTTTAGGCGAAACAATGAAATAGTAAAATTAAATCTCCCAATAATTCGGCAGTCTTTGAAATACGAAGGAAAGCAGAGAATTCCAAAGTTAATTTTCCGTTATCAATAAGAAAGAAGAAATTATTCTCAGAATTACTGTAGTTGCATCAGATAATTCAATTCTGAATCACTGCCGTTAAATTCACTGACTTCAGAACACCTGAAAGGAATCGGATTGAGAAAAATGTTGTTATACTTGAAAGAAGATAGCCATAACTGCCTAGAAACGTTTCGTCTTGCCCTTTTATAAAGGCATGTTTCGTCTTCCTCGTATCCCTGAAGCAATTTCATCTTACAGTCCTAAAAATGTGCGTCTTACAACTATTTCTAGAATAATACTTTATTTATCTCGTAAAAACACTATTCCGAAAAGCACGTAGTCTTCCTTCAATTCCTAAAAGCGAATCTTGTTTCAAATATTCCAGAAATGTTTCGTCCTCTCCTAATTGCTAAAACTTTTATCTTTTAAACTTTTATTTAAAAATGTCTTGTCTTATCCTATTCTACAGGAAAAAAGGGTTCTTCGCCTTTACTTCTTAAGAAAAAAATCTGGCATCATTCCTGCTTTTTCTAAAGCAGTGCGGAGCCAACCAAAAAGTCATCCATACAATTCAGGCATACAATCAAAATCCTGTCTTCTTTCCAAGTAAGGTAATGGAAGTCTAAGAAAAAGAAATGTATGTCCTTATTATGTTTTTGCAAAAACCATAGCCAAGGTGCGTAACGCTTTAATTTTACATCGGAGGTAAAAATCATCCATAAAACTGCTCGCCACTCGCTCATTTTAGAAATAAATGTTAAGGGCATACTCCGGAATTTGAGAATAGCTTTTAGGAAGCTACAGGGTTCTCCAAATCTCAGGTTATTATTGGGAAAAGAAAGGTATCCAGATGGGAGGTTGCCAGGGTTTAGTACACATTTCCGTACGGGATTAAGTTTTAATATTAAAAATTATTTTACATTATTATGATTGCGGCGATAAATGTTAGTATCGTGGTTTATTTATAACATTAACGTTCTATTCCCCCAAAACCTACTGTCAATATCTCGCTTTTCCTGTCTTACGAAAGGATAAGCTTTTAATTTCTTCCTGCAATTTAACACCAAAGCACATCAGATTAGTTATATGAAAAGAGTTGGAGCAATCCCCTTGTAAATTTAAAGAATTTCATTTCCATACACAAGGCGTTATATACCTTCTTTTAGCCTGCCTTCAGAGTTCCTCATTGGACCAGTTGGTTGTGTACTCTCCTATCAATCTGGTAGCCTGAGTTCACTCCCCAATGCTGTACCAAAGGAATTTATTTCTAGTGATTATAAACTTATTTCTCGATATAATGTGGTTCGGATACCACAAGAAGCTGTAGGTCCCGTGGATAAATAACCAATTGGTTCCTTTAAACTAAGATATACTTAATTTAGCCTGCCTTCAACATCTTCAGATTCAAATAGTCAAAGCTCGTGAAATCATAACATCTGTCACGGCCGAATTCATTATCATCTTATCCCCCTTTCTCTCATTTTCTGACCGACCGAAGGAAACCAAATATCTTTTCAAGGCTTCTCACTTTATAACTTAGACAAACACACAGTCAGTCATCTTTCACTTAAGAAAAGTCAAGAGGAATTCTGGCCAAACATCTGATGTATTTGGTGATGCCAAAAATGTCAGGTGGTATATTGGAATATTTTCTTTGAGAGAGAGAGAGAGAGAGAGAGAGAGAGAGAGAGAGAGAGAGAGAGAGGAGAGAGAGAGAGAGAGGATTGAAGAAGGCGAGGGGGAAAGGTATGACTGGTCAGGCCATCTGTCGAAATAAGCCATTCATAATGTAGTATGTGGTCCGGGTGATTTCTGATATATTTTCTCTGATTTTTGGAAGGGAGATGTCCCAACCAAGAAACTGATTTCTAAATTTACGTCCTTCATTTTCCCTCTTCATTTTTCCAGTCGAGTTATAAATGAAAATGTGACTCTTCACTCCAGGAATCTTTATGGTTAGCTTGGAAATTTAATATTGGCATTTTGGTATGTTATCTGTTTTACTGACCTCTCCCGAGGTGAAAATAAATTTTAACTGTTTTCCTGCCCTCTACTGAGGTAAAAATAAATTAAGTGCTAACTAACAAATACAATGTCGCTCACAATCCATAACCAAAATCAATGTAAATTTCCCTGCAACAAATAAATCTGAGTATAAAGCATTGACAAGGCCACACGAGGGTACAAAATTGTGAAGATGTAAGAAGCGGTTGTGTGAGTGTTCATGCTTCCCAAACAGGTGCTCAACACTGATTCATCAATTAAGGATGAATGCGATGGTGCCTGCAACTAAGGATGAATGAGGTAGTGATTACTACAGTTATGCCCTTCCCTGTACGAACAAGCACTCATTCGTAGTGAAAGCTTCCCCATAATGTTCCTTCTTGTCACCTCACAGTGTGAAAGGTAATTCTTTCTCCTTTTGTGTTCCTCTTTCACTTCCTGACATTCCTTCCATTCATAACAGTCAGTTCATTAAACAAACGTCAGTTAACCTGAAAAGGGCGCGGCAAATGCAAATTGGCGAAAAACTTCAAAACAGTATAGTGGAAGAAGTGAGAAATTGTGAAATTTGAAAAAACTCCATCACAAAAACTCAAAATGTTTTGATTAAGAAGTTTGTTAATATCACAAAAACTCAAAATGTTTTGATTAAGAAGTTTGTTAATATCACAAAAACTCAAAATGTTTTGATTAAGAAGTTTGTTAATATCAAAAAATTCAAAATGTTTTGATTAAGAAGTTTGTTAATGTAAGGATAAAATTATAGCCACAGTTACAAAACAAAACAAAATGCTGTTTCACCCATAACTGCAGTAAAATAAAATGGAACCAATAACAATTTCAGTATGAAGACCAGGAAGCCATCTTGAAAAGTGACTGGAAAACCCGGGATGTTAAAAGTTGTGAAAGTAGTCATCATATCTGGAGCAGATCAGAAAAAATTATGAAACTAGATGAAAAATGGTGTTATCAGTAATGTACAAGTAGTGTTATACGTTTGAACTGGTTATCAACGAAAAGGGTAATACAGAATCAATAAAAGAGAACTGAAATGGTTTTAACCTCCGGCGCAAAAAGTGGCTGAAACAAAAACCCACAGTCAGCGCACCCTTTAACATAAAAACCCAAATAAGCCATCCTTCCAAAAGATGCCATCCAAATTCCCCAACTACTTCTTGAGAGTTTTTTTTTTTTTTTAGCAGATGGAGAGAGACAGACAACAAACACGATGAATCCATAACCTTCATCCGACATCGTTAGCCGGGGCAAACCCCATTTGTTAAGAGCCCCGATCCACTGGCGATGAAAACGAAGAACGTGGCCCGCCCAACTAATCATTTAAAAGGGTGAAAATAGAAATAACATTCACACTAAGAGGTTGGCATCGAGAGAAAAAAATGGGTTCCTCCCACCTTTTTTTTTTGTCTTTTTTCCTTTTACAGATCCTTGTCACCGTAGGCCTACAGCTAATGTCTGAAATATCTTAATTATTCTTGGGCCAACTATTCCCCATCCTCGGCCCGTCTGTCTCAAGTAGGCCTAGGCCTACGAAACCCTTCACCAATTATTTAATGGATAAGCCGGCCTAATTCTATTCTTTAGGGACATAAATGCTGTCACCTTCTACCCGGACTCCGCCCATCCACTTATCTAAGGCCTTTACTGACCATTTGGTACAGTAAGGTCTAATTTGAACCTGGTAAGTCTTCTTATACTCAAGATATGACTGTAATGACTATTGTAAATCGCAATATGCAATATCTAATTCTAGATGTAAGAAATGAATTCCTATCAAATTTTATTATTTATTTTCAAGACTTTCCAGAAACAACAGAAACTAAGACATCAATAAAATAACAAAACCATGCTGACAGGTATGACAGGGGACGACATCACCTGGTGAATGTATTCATGTATGTTAATCACAGGCATTCGAAGGCAGGACGAAGACATATCTGTTCTCCAATTCATACAAAAGAGAAACATTATACTCATTAGGGGTACATGGTCGCCCCTTTTGTGTGCAAACCGGTTCCCCTTAGGCCTATGTAACTGTCACACCTGGTTCAAAAGACTACAAGCGTAAATTTAAGGCAGCCCGAGAGCACTCGAAAATTGTCAAGGAGGACCCATAAATAAAGAGATTTGAAAAGAGGCCTACCCTCAACCTATAGACTTGCTGAATTGGAACTGATTTCCAAAATAAAGGAGGAAGGTTTCTCTCTTTTTTTTCTGGGCCCTCGGCCGATTTCTACAGAGGGCTCCACCTGTAGCATTTCTGTTAAACGAAGACGAAAACCCTTTAATTCACTTTAAAAGGGTAACAAATTCCCGTGACACGGAAATATAAGTGAGGGCAGGTGTTCTTGAAGTTTTTCTCTGTGAGGTACATGGCAAAAAAATGAGTGAAAAAAATGACTGAAAAATTACAGGTGATTTCATATTGTCGAGGTTTTAAATTTTCAAATAAATGTTGTTATTTTCAATTCCTGAGGGTAAAAGTGAAAGGGAACAGCCAAAATTAGTATGGGTCATTATATGCTGCCTTGACTCACATCACACACTTATAGAGATATGTATCGTATACGTTATGTCTAATACTTATCAGACAAATCTTGTATATGGTACATATTTCTATATGTGTGATGTGTGTTACGACAGCATAAAGTGGCCCATACTAATTTTGGTTGTACCTTTCACCTTTACTCCAAGGAAATAAAAAACAATTATAACAAAAAGTAAACTGTGAAAGGAATGAAAACGTTTTGGTACTGGCAAGACCGTTAACACGAAACCTTCACAGGAACTGATGGTTCTTTGAAAACAGAATAGCATGCACTAGCTCTTGATGCATAGCTATGAAACCTAATGGAAATCCCCTTTGGAAAAAGGGCTTAATGGAACTGAAAAAACAGGGCAACTTCCAACGACAGACTTTAAACATTACCAATGTTTCGTGGGAAGGAAATCAGGATCAGTGCGATCTTATCTTTAAAAAAATCAAAATAGAAGATTTGGGAACCTGTTGGTACTTCAACAGAAGAAAAATATTCCAATATCAGTAACAAAAAAGATCTAAGGCATATGTGATTAATATAATCAAACCTGTAGGTATAGGATAGCTTACGAATAATACACAAAGTTTTGTGGTAGAAGAGAGGAACTTATGACAAGTAATACGAAAGTCCGAAGTTCGAAGTCCGAAGGTAGAAATAAGTTAAAAACATTCAGGAAGTTCGAGTAAAGTGCATGCAAAATCAAGTCACTAAGCGGGAGAAGAGTGCAAGGGAAACTAAAACAAAAATGTACTGAATTTGCTGGAGTTCAGGCTCACACTTCTAAACTGTCTCAGATCTCCAACCAGCACTACCTTGCTTTCTTGTACTGTCATCTACAACCTGCACTATCTTGATTTCTAAGTCAGATACTGTGAGTGGGATCAATTATGTATCCTCCAATATCTGAGTTATAAAATATAGGAGTATTCCGAGGAGAATGGTCTTTTGGTGTACCAGTCAAACGCAGCACTAAAATTATTTAAAACAATACCTGGATGCAATTAGACAAAGCTGAAAGCAGGCCTGTACCGGGGGAGGGGGGGCGTCGGGGGGTCGAACGACCCCCACCACCAAAAAAAAAAATTTTTTTTTGGAAGTCCATATTTTCTGTTAACCAAGATCAGTATGTACTTTGAATAACATCTAATCGGGTAGAAGTGCATAGACCACATACCCAATTTTTCTTCTTAATATAACTAAAATAACATTTTCATGGATTTCATCTTGTATATACCTATATATGCAATGACATTTATAGAAGAAAAGGTCCACTCTGGGTACGGGCCTGAAAAGCTTACAGTCATATAAAATGTCCAATTTTTTTGGTTGCAGACATTTCATAAACTTGGTACTGTGAACAATTAATTATATTTAAGCCAAACCGAAACAAAAATGGAAATCACTGATAGCAGAACACTTGAATTATTGAGTGAAAATGGAAGTCACTGATGACTAAAAGATCTGAATCATCTGGAATGCAAATCAAAATTACTGATAAATTAAACAGAATCAAAAGAAAAAAATCACAGAAATCAATTATTAAATACGTAATAACGCTGAAAAGCAAACAAGTCGAATCAACAGAATAAATAAAATCACGAATAATACAGTTCAGTCAGACGGAGAGAAAGAAAAAGAAGAAGAAAGTCCCTGACAGATAAAACGGTTGAATCACCGGCCACCCCCACCCCCCACCAAAAAAAATGAAGATCACTGATAGGTAAAACAGTTGGTCGACGTCCTATCTTTATTTCCCGACCATTATGCTGAATAGGGAATCATTTCCTCCCCGTCAGCCTCATCTCTTCGTCACGCTCATCTCTCTCTCTCTCTCTCTCTCTCTCTCTCTCTCTCTCTCTCTCTCGAGCTGTCATCTCAACTCGGTCTCTTATGCCCCATTACTTCTTGCCAATCACATGACAAAGGACCGTCCACTAGGAAGTACAAAGACAAAAACGCAGTTATGGGAAAAAGAAAGACGCCATAGAAGATTACCCGCTGGAGAGACTACTAAAGATAAATACCCCGCCATTGTTGTGCAGGTGGAATGAAATGTGTCCTAAAGCGCTTTTTTGGCAGACGATGAATCCTTGCAGCTAGACGGTGGATACTCAATCATTCGAGCCTCTATTTTGTCAAAACTTCTTTCTTTTCATGTGCTGTCACTACGTATTACTTTGCAGAAAATTAAAGTGACAGGGCTGATATTAATTTCACAATCAACGTCTTTCAGGAATGTTTGCAAGCTGACACTTTAGTTTAAATGTCAATCCAAAGCTTATTATTGGTTAAATAAATTCCTAGAACAATGGCAAACAAAATACACGAACATAAATATCCTACTGACATAGGAAGCAAACCATTTGAGGAGTTCATTGCCTTTATCTAAAGGTACGAAGCATTTTCACGTGAAATATGAGTTCATCAATCATGAACTTTGAATAAGGATAAAAAGCGACCGACTTGAAGGAAGAGGCTGAATATCTCGCCTGATTTTTGGTGGAAACTGCCTAAATATAGTTTCAACTAAGCGGAAATTTAAAGGCAATTTTAGCCGAAAATAAAGAAATACTTGTGAACCTAAATCAGTAACCGATTTTGAGACATACTGCGTCAAAGCAATAAAAAATATATGCTTGACTTTGATGAAATACAGATTTCAACCTGCACATCTTAAAGGAAGAGACTAAAAGACCGAGTAGCTTTCCCTGGGTGAGTCACAATAAACACATTTTGAAAAAAACAGACCATTAATGTTCAAGAAATTAATCTTGAGGATATATTAACCATCATTCACGAAAGGACACGTACTGAAGGAGAACAGAGCATACAACCAAATGCTATTATCAATCCTACAAAATATACAAAAAGTCAGTTAAGGAATCAATACAGGGTAATAAAACTACGGGATTTTACCATGCATCGTGAAAGATGGAAGATTTTATAATAATGCAAAGACAGGAAAAATACTGCCGAGCAAAAGAACAGAAGTCCCAGAACAGCCACTGAACCGTTATTTAGCAAGGTAGCCAGGTTGAACATTTTCAATAGATTTCATACCAATTTTCATATTTCTTACGAAACCCATTCATCGCCTTTTTTAATATCGTTTCAGTAACTGTTTCGGTTAGTAGCTTCGAAAAGGCACTAATGAAGAGATCAAACTTTATTTCTCTTACTCCTTGGAACTGATCTTACATGCCTCTCAACTGACACCCTAAAGGTAAAGAACGTTAAAGCAAAGATCTCTCTCTCTCTCTCTCTCTCTCTCTCTCTCTCTCTCTCTCTCTCTCTCTCTCTCTCTCTCTCTCTCTGCCTAATACATTCCATTCCTTATCGTTTGGCTTGTAATGTGGTTGGAATCTGGGCAGTTTTTCTTCAACCGCAGTTCAATAAAGCCTAACAATTTTCCTATAAATCCTGTGATTTTTCTTATTTTTCTTATAAAGACAATTTTAGTAGTAATACATGGAAAGATATATGTACTAAATCTACATTTCTAGAAGTACTTTTCAGTTAGCTATCACTTCATTTATACGATGAACACAAGTGAACTTGGTAATGTGCTTATAAAAAGTATAAATACTGCTACACACACACACACACACACACACACACAGAGAGAGAGAGAGAGAGAGAGAGAGAGAGAGAGAGAGAGAGAGAGAGAGAGAGAGAGAGAGACTTTTAAAAGACAAAGGGTCTACTAAAAAGAATGCCATCAAGATATATACCTTGATATTTCAATACCTCACCGATGGAGGATAAAAAGTGGAAAAAACACAAATAAACCTAGTATCCAGGGAGACAGGTTCACCGATCCAGACGCTTGACAGAAACGAAAAAAAAGTCAATACGGTCCATTGCATTTGCATCTTGCGAGAGAGACCTCACCGGTAGCGGTGGGGGGGTGGGGGGGTTGGGGGTGGGAGATGGGGGGGGGTTGTCCGCTTTTTTTGAGAAACTTGAAACTTCCCCTTTTGAAGTGTCTCTGAGATAGTTCACGAGTGCTGGTTTTATGTTGCGTCTGGTATTTCTGGTTGCCGGAAAAATGCATGGAGGACCAGTTGCATTTGCAACATCGATATTGCTCTGATGCAATGAAGACCTTCCGGTTTTTTTTTCTTTTTTCATTTCGAATGAATTAAGAATTCAAAAGGCTTCTTCAATCATGAAGGTGAAACCGGTAAGAAAAATTGTTATAAAGTTGCGATTCTCACGCCCATTTTAACAATAACTACCTTGTAAATAATTCTCTGGTTAAATTTACAAGGTATAATAGGCTTTTAACAGAGAATTTCTATCAACCCATTTAATAAACATACATAAACATGCTCATACACATACACACGAATGTACATTAAGGATGGTGGAAGAACGCAAGGAATAATACACATACACCCGCATGTATATTAAGGATGGTGGAAGAACGCAAGGAATAATACACATACACACGCATGTATATTAAGGATGGTGGAAGAACGCAAGGAATAATACACATACACACGCATGTATATTAAGGATGGTGAAAGAACGCAAGGAATAATACACATACACACGCATGTATATTAAGGATGGTGGAAGAATGCAAGGGATAATATACATACACACGCATGTATATTATGGATGGTGGAAGAACGCAAGGAATAATACACATCACACCCGCATGTATATTAAGGATGGTGGAAGAACGCAAGGAATAATACACATACACACGCATGTATATTAAGGATGGTGGAAGAATGCAAGGGATAATATACATACACACGCATGTATATTATGGATGGTAGTAGAACGCAAAGAATAACATACATACACAGGCATGTATATTAATGGCAAAATGGTTAGGGAAGAACGCCAAAGGAATTAATAACCTAACATACAACCAGGATGTCATATTAAGATGGTGGAAGAACGCAAGGAATAATACACATACACACGCATGTATATCATGGATGGTGGAAGAACGCAAAGAATAATATACATACACACGCATGTATGTTATGGATGGTGGAAGAATGCAAAGAATAATATACACACACACGCATGTATATTATGGATGGTGGAAGAACGCAAGAAACTGATGAGTATGAGCATAAGGGAATAAATATTACGGGTGATAGTAGGATGACGGAAGAGGTGAATTGCAGAATAAATGAAGCAAGGAAGGCATCGGAGCGTGTGTAAAGGACCGGGAAGACTCTCTCTTTTATGCAAGTTATGTATGCTAAGACATTCTGTAAGAATGAGTTGCGAGCCCCATGCCTTTCTTTTCACCTAAGATGACGTTGTTACTTATTCAAAGCTGGGAGAACTACGGAACAGACATGTGCGCACTCGTAATATGAACATCAGTCAATGGATGTATACACTAGACCCTTTAATATCAAAAGAAATTTGTAAATTGGTGAAATTTTTAGGTAGGCAGTTGTCTTGTATGTGTGACATACAAAACTAAAATGGTAGGAACTGCCTGGCTTCGTAGATGAATGGAAAAGTCGTCGCAGTGGGTTCAACAGATAGACCAAGAGCGTTTCCAAACGGTCTGGTCATTTGGGTTGCAGAAAAAGGAAGTGCATGTTTCAGCGTTAAGAGGGAGGAAAAGTGGAAGGCCTAGGAAGTGCCGAATAGACGGAGCAGAAGATATTTTGGAAGGGAAGGACCAGAAAAGGCTAGAGTATGTGCCTGAGTACGCCCTAGATAGAGGTGAATATCGAAGGGTGTGTGGGAGGGCTTGGTGCCCTGCTGATGAGCCTCCTGTGCATTATGTTTGAAATGGCTATGTTGTGGGAAGGTTTTGTGGTCAGTTTAAGATCCAACAGCGACCCTACTTTCTGCTCTTGAGGTTGGTACACGACTCATGAGCTGATCTATGAAATGATGCAATGACTACTGTGTTGTGTTTTGTCTAAAGCCACTCCCCTTAAGAAAAATGGTTCAGTGTTGAATAAAAAGCTATATATTCGTTCTCACATATACCAAAGTAGTATGGCTTATTCAACAAATTTAATGCAAGGCAATTAAAACAGCAAAATAGTCACTGTGATCTCTCTCTCTCTCTCTCTCATATGTAAAAAAAATAATAATAATAACAATCAAGTTGCCCTTCTCCACACTGCCACAATCTACAAAGTCCGTGAGGCTTGTTCCATAAATTTAATGCAAGGCAATTAAATAAAACTCCAAAAAAGTTATGATATCTCTCTCTCTCTCTCTCTCTCTCTCTCTCTCTCTCTCTCTCTCTCTCTCTCTCATGGGTAAAAAAAATGATCAAATCACCCTTTTGCTCACCGCGACAATCTACAAAGTCCGTGATCCCCAGCGAGCAGGAATGACACGACCGACCTTCAAATCGTGACAATAAATCTCCGGGCGGGATGCGAACGACCGTTGCAAAAGGAATCTCGCTAAACCCTCTATGCAAATGGTGCAATAAAACCTTCCTGGGTTTACCACAGAATGCAACCCAAACCCTAAAACTAACGCTTCCCTTTTGATCGATTTTTCTGCAGTGTTCCCCGTACATTCTTAATACTCCTGGCTGCTTGGTTTGGAGGGAACTTATTAGACACAAGACAAGACGCGAATACAAATACACACACATGTATATATATATATATACACACACATTTTATATATATAACATTATGTATTTATGTATTTATATATATATATATATATATATATATATATCTATATATGTAACATATGTATGTATATTAAATATATAGTTATATATATATATATATATATATATATAGTATATATATATATATATATTTGTGAATGTAGTGTGGGGCATACGAGAAGTTACAGTCATATCGTAGCTGTTACAAATACATATAAACCTGGAAAAAAATTACTAAATATATTATATAAACAAACGAAAACAATTACATGCAATATTGTGTTTAAGAATTCATTTGCACGTTTTTGAAACGTTGATATGTATATCCTACGAAATATTCACAAAATGTTTTTCGCAAGAGGGCGTATTCCGGCTTCATGTTGTGGCTCAGAGCAAATACTGTTTCTGACTTGAAAAGACAAATGGTCCACAAATGGTTCTAGAGTCGATTTTGGAGATCTCTTGAGTATGATATACGAGATTTGCAATGCGTGTGCGGCTGGGAGGCACTGGCAACAGAAGCTCATCGGACTTCGAAATTGTAATTCTTTCTTATTTGAAAGTTGCAATTTGAATTAGGTTCCAGCACCTGCGATACTGGTTTTGGCAACTGACAGAGAAACGAATGCAATGGTCTTTGAAAAATATACTTTTCTATGAACTGTAACATTTATATATGGGTAATCATAAAATAAGAAGGCGAGCTACTTATTAAAGAAGTTTTAAAGGAACACAGCTCTGCAAAATGTAAAAACAGACAAGAGTCAAACAGTAAAGCAATAAAAAATCAAGTTTACGTACACATTTACATTATCCTCAATAACTTATCAAATAATTAAATATACGATACTCGAAAGGATAGAAGCAAATTTTCAAACTTAAGGAAAAAAAGTAAAACGAAAACAATTGACTTTTTCAAGAAGTGAAATTTATGTCATCTGGTAAAGACTTAGATGTAAACATCATTCTTCAGATACTTTTATTCCGCAAGATGAGAGGCGTAAATTGCTCGACCATCAAATCAAGTGCCCAAATTGAAGGTCTGCCTCCTCCTTCAAGGATATACTTCGGGAATGGTCATTTCAATCATCATACTAGAGTATATTCCGGAGAATCCACTAACTATACGAATTCCGTTCCTGCATCATAGAAGGGTTCCATTAGAAATGTAAAAAAAAAAAGGGACTATTTCATCTCCAAGAATGAGGTTGTCTTGTAACGTAATTGTTTGTTTGTTTGTATGGTGTGTTAACGTTACATGGAACCAGTGGTTATTCAGCAACGGGACCAACGGCTTTACGTGACTTCCGAACCACGTCGAGAATGAACTTCTATCACCAGAAATACACATATCTGACCTCTCGGTGGAATGCCCGAGAATCGAACTCACGGCCACCGAGGTGGCAGGCAAAGACCACACCAACCACGCCACTGAGGTGATGTTGCAACGTAATAAATATAAAATAACATTGCATAAATGTCTAAGTCTTCGAAGGAAATAAAGAAAACAAAAGGCGAGCCGGAATTCTTTCTACTGGTACCAGCCCTTTTCAGCTTAGATTAAAAATGATGTCAAAACTAAAGGCGGGACAGGTTGAGAATTGGCTCTGTCCTGCAATTCTGTTTTCTGCAATGAGAGAGAGAGAGAGAGAATATTGCTGCGAGAAGAAACCTGGAAAAATGATGCACAGATATCTTCGAGATACTTGAAAGCCTTATTGGTCACTTATGAAAGGCAAAACAATTAAAAGAGTATTTGGGTATAACGAAAATTAGCCACTTTGCCCCTGCATCATTGTTGGCTTAAATTTCCATCGAAAAACAGAATAACTTTCGAAGAAAGAAATGAGCACTTGGGCATAAAGTATAACAGTCACTTAGCCTTGGATTATTGTTGGCTTAAATTTCCATCGGAGAATTGAATAAAATCAGAGGAAATAAACGAGTACTTCTGCATAAAGAATATCAGTCACTTAGCCTTGCATGATATTTGGCTTTAGTTCCCATCGAAAAACAGAATAAAATCAGAAGAAATAAATGAGGATTTGCGTATGAGGAAAATCAACCACTTAGCCCTTGAATTATTTTTGGCTTAAATTTCTCATCGAAAAACAGAATAAAACCTACGACCACTGCACTCGCACTGCAGCATATTTCACAAATATGCAAATGGGACCCTGTCTCCCAATATCTGAGGCTCCACTGGTGTACGAACTAACCCGGTGTTGCTGTTATTGACGAGTTGACTGGCACCTCCGGCTTCTTTCGCGCCTTCGGTCCGACAAAGTCTGTATGCAAAGCTCAACTCAAAATTCAGCATCTCCGAAATTGTATTTGGCCGTGAAATGGCTGAATTTTATATCAGCTCTACGCTCAAATTCAGTATCTTTGAGATGATATTTGGTCATGCAATGACTAACTATAATTTCAAATCTATACTGCTGTAAATATGAAGGCACACACTGATGTAACATACACTGCATTTGTGTATGTATGTATGTATATATGTATATAAATATAATATACATATATATATAAATATATTTATATATATATATATATATATGTATATTATATATATATATATAATATATATATATATATATATTATATATATATATAGAGAGAGAGAGAGGAGAGAGAGAGAGAGAGAGACGAGAGAGAGAGAGAGATAGAGAGAGAGAGAAATTCATATACTTCTTTTGAAAAACTTAAAGAAAAAAAATAATCAAAGCAAAAATCCTCCCATCCATCCTGGTAAAGAATTCCCTATTCACAGCCAAGAGTGGAGTTAATATCTTAAATGGAGGTCATCTCAGTCGACATAAGGGCAGCTCCGATTTTGATTTCACAAGGTCGAACATCGCAATACATTGTCGAGGAACTTCAGCCTTAGCGCCGATCCAATTCTTGACGTTACTTTCAACACTTTCCATTCATAACAGCAGATGGAAAGAGCCAAGAATGTGAGGCATGATCTCACGTAGTAATTTCTGGGCTATGTGTTCTAAACGGCCGTCTAGGAGATCATTACAGAGTTTTGCTCTTTATCAACAACCGTAATGTCACTCTGTCCCGACGACTTAAATCGCTAAGAATGTACGTGGAAGAAGTTAATTGTGAGTCATCATGCCTCAGATGACGTGGAATATTCAGATGACTGGTCAGTTTATACAATCAAATATGGTCATGTGAGAAAGCGATTGGTGATCCCAGACAGCTTATTAAGATAGATTCGTGGCCCGTGAGTTCATCATTCTATTTTCCAAAGAAATTTAAATCTAATTCATCCATAGATGACGTTCATTTAAGCGCAAAGAAATAAGTAAATAAATATATGAAAAATCTTTATGTGATCTTTAACTCATCCACGAGATCTGTCTTAGGCACTTGTTTAACGACAGATATTTTAACCGAGGAAAAGGTTTCAGTTGAACGAAGTTCTTCATTCAACCTCCAGACTCGAAATAATACCAATACAAAACTGGGATTAAATCTAAACTCAAATTTCAAATAAGAGGACGATTTATCGATCATCAAAACCTCAGATATCACTGATAATAAACATAGATATATATATATATATATATATATATATATATATATATATATATATATATATATATATATATATATATTATATGTAATAAGCATGGGTATGCTAGAAATATATAAGTACTATAATACACACACACATACATTCGTATATATGCATATTATATATATTATATGTATACAATAGCATACACATACATACATAAATATACAACATATATATATACACATTCATATATATTGTATCATTAATTTGAAAAACAAATCATTCATGCACGTTTTCAACTTCGCCTTTTCCAATCAAACGCGGCAGCCTAAAGAAACTTTAAATATCCAAGATCATTAATCCATTATTTTCCAACGCTGAGTTATCTAAATACCGTTTTATGTTTAGAGGGCTCTTTATATCTTCCCATACAATAGCCTCTTTGGCAGTACGGCGGGCTACAGTCAATAGCGCTCTATATCTCAGTCACATTAACGTACTTTCTGGGGGGCTCAGGCTCCAGTATTTCATACCTTTTATTGGTTCTCCATGTTCCAAGGCAAGGGTATAATTCACAGTAATATCTCTACCATACGCCGTACCACTGAGCTCTGCGTCCATTTTTTCGTAGACAACATATAATTTCTCAGCATTTTTTCAATTTTTTTTGTCTTTTTCTTTTTTAAAATAGCCCTGTGTCAGAGAAGGTTATTTTTACATGCAGTGTCATAATTTTTGAAGTTGTTCTTTACAAAATACAATCTCGTATCGTGATTAAGTATCTTGCAAAATTATTTTTCCATGACCATGACCTCAGTTGTTTTAAAGCCAGTGTATGAAAACAACATAATGTAACTGAAACGGTCGCCTGGAAACGCAAGACCGTAACATGGTGATCTTAACATCCAAAACCAAATAACGAAAAAAATCTAAGTTATGATCTTGATCAAACATAATGGACAAGTTTGACGTTATGAAAGAAACGATTATGATTCTGGTGAAGTCTGATAAAGTTAAGTATCACGCTCCTCAAAGACATAACACTAACTGAAAATATAATTATGTTATCAATCACTTCAAAACGCTGATTCCCTTCGACATGCAGCCTTACTATTTACGGAACAGTATACAACTTATATACGTTAACTAATATAGGGCGACTTAAAACTGATTTTGTACTGACTTTATTTGCAAAAAAAAAAAGAAAAAAAAATGCCTTTGCACTTGATGCCACCCCGTGAAGACCTAGAACGAACTAGTTTTCTTTTCCGTACGATTATTCCACACGAATGGCTACGCATCTATAACCATAGCAATCATAACTTCAAAGTTAGTAGGCTCAGGAGACATCTTCAATAAATCATTATTAGTAGCATTAGTGTTAAACTTCTGTTTCTGCATAATGAGATTTGGATTCAACTTCTTGTGAAGTATTTATAATCTTAGCCAAGGGACTTGGATGTTCCTGCTTTTGGTCTTTTTTTAGTTTTAGATGTAAATTTCGTTAGTTTTGTTATATGTTTCTATGATATATACGCACGTTATACATATAAATATGCATATACATTAATATATAGTGTAAATGTAATATGTATGTATGTATGTATGTGTATACATATAAGCTGCTTGGGTAGATATAAATCAAATTATTAATATTTACCAGAAATAGTACACAATACGAGATTAGTCTGTATATGTGATAAATTAGCAAATACATAAAATTCATTCCTAACTCAAAAACACCAGTTAATACATAAATACTGATAAGTGTAATGTCATGCATATTTGTGTGAATGGAAAAACACCTGGCAACTCCTACATTAAACTTGATTCTATCTTTATGCCTCATAATAAGGTGATCACAAACCTGGTTACAAAAAGGATACCATAAATAAACGCGACTGAGACAAGCTATATAACTTCATGTGTATATCATTCCCACCCCAGCAAAGGATTGGAAAAAAAATGGGAAAACATGATTAAATACAACGGTGGTGGGAAATCAATGAAATGTTTGATGTCAGGTTGACCCAACCTCCCTCCACCTAAATAAATCGTTCGTGTTCTGTCTATTCATCATATTTGGGGAGTGTGATGAATTATGTGCATTACGCATGAGAGAGAAAACACACGGACAGCTGGAGGGCAGCCAATTTCCTTCTAATGACGCTCGAGTAATGGAGAAAGATTGTGAAAGAGAAAGAGAAATGGAGAGAAAAAGACAGAGGGGGAAAGAAAATTGGATAGCGAGAAAGGGAAATGGATAGAGAGAGAGAGAGAGAGAGAGAGAGAGATTAATGGCGCACTCCCGAATATGGGCGACCCAAGGACGGCGAACAAGGCAGGGAAACTACGTCACGCGCTTCCTCAGGGGAGGCACTCATCATCTCGCAGGGACCTCGCGAGACACCCTAAAGTTATGATAATAGGATCGCCCCTAATATTTCCCGATATCTCATCTCATCATCTATATGACTACCTCCGCTGCTCTCTAGGGCTGCCGCCATTCGAGGGGTGAATATTCATGAAAGCTCACGGAATTTATTCTATAGTGTCCAACATAAGACAAGACTAAATGGAATTATCGTGTTTTATGCCGTTTCCAAAGCCTTCCAGAGTGCGTGTGTTCAAGATGAATACGAGAAAGGGTCACTGAGGCTGTAAAATCAGTTTTTTTTTCTTTTTACTGGTATGTTTTCAGGCCAAGTGCTAGCTGAAGACGTCCATCTAATGTAAAATAGAACTAGTACAATCTTCTCCAATGAATTAATGGCTGAAAATGAGTTAACAATACTGCAATAGAATACTATAAATTCTTCTCTAATTAGTTAATAATGCTGCAGTACAATATAGTATGTTCTTTTATTTATTACTGCTAAAATACTTATTTCTTTATAAATGGCAGCAATATATTACGAACTGATTTTCAACCAAGTATAGACATTAGTTATGCAACTTTCCTTTGAAAGATAATATTAAAATTATTATTGCTTCCTACACTCGAATTACGTAATTTATCTTTAAAAAATCCATGACAGGATTTTCCGAATTAAACTTAACTTAATTCATATCAGATACCAATCATATGGTAACATAAGGCCACAAAAATATGAATTATCTGCCTTTTACAACAAAGAAGACAACAAAGTCACTCAGAAAATGATTAAGGGCATGTGTCGCCAACCAACATATGAAACCACTTATCAAACAACAGCTGCAAGAAAGTACTCAAGACAGAAGTTGTCGCCACTGCTGACTATTTTTGTCAGTTTTCTGACACAACAAAACAACGACCATTCTTTTCTCAACAGGAATTCATTAATGAATGGTTATTTATGAATGAAGAAAGCGCTTCAACCAACTACAGCCGTCTGTTGTAAATTATAAGCGGAATAAATGCATAAGTAACACAAAGTGTGAAAGCATAACTAAATGAAAATAAATATGTATACACTGATATTACATTGTATGCTAGGCTGTTAAAGCATAAGAATTAATGAACACTTGTAACAAGAAGCTACGAAAAAGCACGGCTAGCCTGAATATTACGATTCAACAATGAAAACATAACTAAATGAAAATAAATATGTATAAACTGATATTACATTGTATGCTAGGCTGTTAAAACATAAGAATTAATGAACACTTGTAATAAGAAGCTACGAAAAAGCACTACTAGCCTGAATATTACGATTCAACAATGAAATTATGCAAGAAAGAGCCCAATTATAAAAAAAAAATTAATTCAAAAGCAAAAAGCTAACACTTCGTAACACTTCGTAGAAAATGAGTACCAACCTTAGACATTTTTTTTCTATGAGAATAGATAACGTATTGCAATGTAACCTTACAAATCATCCTTAGAAAAGCAAATAAAAATACACAGAGGAACAAAATCATTTGCCGTCGCCAATACAACAGTAATAAAAGTCTGAGAGAGAGAGAGAGAGAGAGAGAGAGACCTTACAGACCTTACCTTACAGACCTTACAGTTCGTTCGGGTTGCCCCAGGTCCCTCAGTGTGAGGCGCCTCTAATGTCTACCAGAGAGTTGCTAGTACATCTTCCGGTATATTTTGCATCTTCCAATCTTGGATGGTCTGGGATGCAGTTTAGATATTTGTCGAGCTTATTCTTAAACACATCTACGCTCACTCCTGATATATTCCTCAGATGAGCTGGCAACGCATTGAATAGACGCTGCATTATTGATGCTGGTGCGTAGTGGATTAATGTCCTGTGTGCTTTCCTTATTTTTCCTGGTATAGTTTTGGGCACTATTAATCTACCTCTGCTTGCTCTTTCTGATATTTTTAGTTCCATGATATTTTCTGTTATTCCTTCTATCTGTTTCCATGCCTGAATTATTATGTAGCGTTCCTTTTTCCTTTCTAGACTATATAATTTTAAGGATTGTAGTCTTTCCCAGTAGTCAAGATCCTTAACTTCTTCTATTCTAGCTGTAAAGGACCTTTGTACACTCTCTATTTGTGCAATATCCTTTTGATAGTGTGGGTACCATATCATATTGCAATATTCAAGTGGACTACGAACATATGTTTTATAAAGCATAATCATGTGTTCAGCTTTTCTTGTTTTGAAGTGCCGTAACAACATTCCCATTTTTGCTTTACATTTTGCCAACAGAATTGCTATTTGATCATTGCATAACATGTTCCTATTCATCATCACACCAAGGTCTTTAACTGCTTCCTTATTTGTGATTGTCTCATTATTAGGTCCCCTATATGCATATAGCTTTCCTTCTCTGTCTCCATAATTTATTGATTCAAATTTATCAGAGTTAAATACCATCCTATTTACCTCTGCCCAATCATATACTTTGTTAAGGTCTCTTTGTAGAGCGTTTCCCTATCTTCATCACAAGTAATTTCTCTACTTATTCTTGTGTCATCAGCGAAACTACTCACTACCGAATCCTTAACATTACTGTCTATGTCTTCAATCATAATAACAAACAATATTGCAGCTAGCACCGTACCTTGTGGCACACCGGATATTACCTTGGTTTCATCCGATTTCTCATCGTTTGCAATAACTATCTGTTTTCTGTTGTGTAAAAATTCTTTTAACCATCTTCCTACTTTATCTACGATATTGTGTTTTCTAATTTTCTTTGCTAATATATTATGGTCTACTTTATCAAAGCTTTTGCAAAGTCTAGATAAACCACATCTGTTTCATTTCCGCTTTTCATATTTTTGAATATGTTCTCACGGTGGACTAACAGTTGGGTTTGTGTACTTTTTCCGGGTACGAAACCGTGTTTTGTCCTATATTAAACAAATTATTTTTATTAAATGTTTCATAATATTTTTCTTCATTACCCTTTCATACACTTTCATAATATTGATGTTAGAACTCACAGCCATAATTACTTGCCTCTAGTCTTGATCCACTTTTGAAAGTAGGGGTGATATATGCTAATTCGGCTCATCATAAATCTTGCCTGTATCTACACTTAGTCTTAATAATATTGCAAGTGGCTTTGCGATAGAATGAACTACTTTCTTTAACAAAATAGCAGGGACTCCATCCGGCCCTGCAGCAGCTCCATTTTTAATTTCATTAATTGCCTGCATAATATCAGCTTCATTAATTTCTATGTCAGCTAAATATTCCACATTTTCTTCCCTTACTTCTATATCATTATCTTCATTATCTATTCTAGGGGTGAATTCTCTCTTATATCGTTCTGCCAGTATGTTGCAAATTTCCTTTTTTTCATTCGTTAATCTCCCTTCAATTCTCAGAGGGCCTATTTCTATTCTTCTTTTATTCATCTTCTTCGCATTATGAGTATAATAGTTTGGGGTTTTGTGCTTGATATTTAATAGGGTTTTTTCTTCCAAGTCCCGTTTTTCATTTTCTTTTGATTGTATAATCTTTTGTTCTGCATTTTCTATCTTACTTTTTAGTTCTATAACTTTCCATGCATTTTTTTCTTTTGCAAGACCTTTTTTCCACTTTCTGATTTTCTGGAACAAGATCCTTCTGTCTCTTGGTATGCATGAATGATGTTTACTTTTCTTCTTCGGTATATATTTTTTCCACTATTTTCTCCAATATATTTTATAAAATATCTCCGTATTTACCCTTATGTCATCACTTACGAAAATGTTATCCCAATCTTTGTTTAATTCTTCATTAATTTCTGACCATTTTATATTTTTACTGTAGAAGTTGTATTTCCCATATCCTTCCCACTTTTTCATTTCTTGCTTATCTCTATTTTCACTGCTTTGGAATGAACTGTTAATTCTATGACATTATGGTCTGAAATACTCGCATTATAAACTATTATTTCTTTAACATAATTCATCTCGTTCACAAATACTAGTCTAAAGTATTTTCCTTTCTTGTTGGCAGGTGATTTATTTGTTGAATGTTGTATTCTAGTAGCATATCTAATAGCTTTTCAAATTGCCTCTTATCTTCTGCACTACTATTACTCTCTTTTTTATATGTATAAGTATAACCACAATCTCCTATTCGTTCTTTCCATTCTACGAAAGGAAAGTTGAAGTCACCAGATAGGAGAATAGTCCAGTCCTTGTGATTTCTACATATATCATCCAATTTTTCAATTATTAAGTCAAACTCTTTAGTATTAGGATTCTCTTATATATTTACTATGTTCATCAATTTTTCTGATTCAAATTCTACCGCTATTAGTTCACATTCTGAGTTACTATATTTCTCATATATTTTTCCTTGTTTTTTGTCTTTCCCATATATTGCTGTTCCCCTTGATTTCCTATTTTTTCTATCTGATCTATAAGTTTGGAACCCTTTTATTTGATCATCATTCCCAGTCTCTTGGGAATACCAGGTTTCACTTATATTCATTATATCTATTTTCTTTTCATTTTGGGTTAGTTCTTCTAAGTACTCTATTTTTCTTTTTGAGTTACTCGTAACTAAACCCTGCGCATTCATCACTATGATGGTTTGCGTGTTTTCTCCTTCATTTAATACTGGTAGTAATAAGGATTTTCCCATGTCTCTTTCCTGTTCTGGTATGTTGTTCTTTTTTTCATTTCCAGAAATTCTGACATTAAAAAATCCAACTTTTCCATAATATTTGATCTTCCTTCATCATAATTATTCATTTTGTGTGTCTGAATTCTGCAATACCCTCTTGCATAATAAATACAGTTATTATCTCTTGAGTAGAATTTCGGAGCTGATGCTTTTGAAATTTTTGCTGACACCTCTGCATATCTCATTGGTGGTTTGCTTTTCTCTTTTACCTGATATTCTTGATTTCTCTCTTTATTTGTTTCTTTCTTATTTTGGATTTTATTACTTGGTTGGTTATTTATTTGATTATGATTCATGGCTACAGGGTGCATATATTTGCATTTTTTGTCGAACTTACATCCTTTCCTTCTTTTAGGTTTTTACATATTTTTGGATGCAGATCTCTGCAATCATCCCCATATCCATCTAAGTATGCACACATTTACCATATATTTCATAGTTTTGACATATCTTAGGATGTTTGTAGTAAACATCTTTCTCCAAATCTGCAATTCCCTCTTTTCAAAAGGTTGCAGATTTTGTCTTTCTTGTCTATTTTTTCCTCTTTCCCGTCATTGTGTAGATCTGGGTAGAGCCTCTTCGGGATTTGCTTTTCTATTGTCATATCGTAATTTATTTATTCGTAGGTATGCTGCTTTATTGCCTCATATGTAGTATCAATGAGTATCTCTGCATCCATACTTTTATCTTGTTCTTTGTTTTCCTTATTTTTTTCTGTCATTTCATTTTTGTTTACTTCTCTTCCGCTTTCCTCTTCTTCTTTTTCTTCTTCTTCTTCCTCTTCCTCTTCTTCTTCATCCTCAACTATTTGTACATTCAATCTTGATTTAATAACATTGTCTATCCATGATAGACATGTTGAACAAAAAATTCTTGTATCTTTTCTCAAATCTTGTATTACCTCAGCACACTGTGGATGGGTCGGAATGTTGCATGCAGCACATTTTCTGATTAGGTTTTGTGGATTGACTATGCTATACCAACCTTACACAGTTTGCATGCTTTTGGCATTCTTTTTCCTAATGCATCAATTAGGATATTCACAAGATTCACCTTATTCATTTTCTTTGTCGGAATATGTTGGTTTATGTATATTTTCTTTATGAGTCTCTTGACCACTTGGATTTTATTTGGAACTTCTTCAATTATTTTCAAGATGTTTTCATTAGATTTGTTCCAGTTTGAAGGATTATATCCTTCTAATATATCTATGAATGCTTTTGTATCTTTTTGGTTAGGACTGTTGCTGATTTCATAGATGAGAAATGCCAGTTCCCTTCCTGCTACCTCATCGTATTGCGAATCTGCTAAACACGCCAAATTACGCCACCTCTTCCCGCAGTTGGAACTTACTGCCATCTTGTTCTGATTTATAGTATTACACTTGATAAACTAACTTAGAAGACGCTTTATATCCTACTATTTTTCACACTAATCTTATCACCGATAGTTCACGAACACTTCTAGATATTTCTCAAATTCTAGTCGTATGTTAAACTTGTGATATCTGTTGATTAATCTGACTTCACGCGGGTACGTCTCACCAAGCAAGATGAGAGAGAGAGAGAGAGAGAGAGAGAGAGAGAGAGAGAGAGAGAGAGAGAGACTGTAAACCTAAACGTGGAGCCTACCAAGCGTAGACTATAATTGTTACATAGAAAATAACATTAGGACTTAACACATTTCTAGTTTGTCGTTTCCCTGTCTCCTGTAAGCCAAATTTCAAAATAAAAAAAAATAAAGAAATGTAACCTTTTATATATGTGTGTGGGTATGAATGTGATTGATATTTTTTCTCATTTCAATATTTATGCTAAATAGATATATGCAAGAGTACAAGCGAGTACGAGTTATATGTGTTAAAAAGTTTATGCGCGAACAAAACGGCCATCTCAGAATAACAGGGCGGCTGGTAGTGAAAAAAAAAAATAGTGGTATATAATAAAATTTGCATAACACGCGAGTGTGGTATGGAAGATAAGGGATCACAGTAAGGCCTGAGAGCAAAGGAGGGAAGAAAGATAAAAGAAATAGTTATATCTACATGCACTTTGTAATTGTGAATTAAACCAGATGAATCTATTTCAACGATATAATTACGGTTCATATTTACCAGGTACTGCCAATATGATTTACTCTGTACGCATTTATGCAAAAGTTTTAAATGCAGCCTTGCTTCTCTTCTTTCTTTTTTAAGCTTGTTTTGCTCATCTTACAACTGCCATCAGACCAGCTAAATGGATGTGTGCGCATTATCAGTGCTCACAGATCCTAAAATGTCTTCGAAGCTAATGAAGTTGGAGCATTCAAGTCTAAACTCACCCGCATATTTTTGGGAGAGAGGGCTAATGAAAATATCCGGCACTTTTAGTCCGGAGGGCATTTTTTCTCAAAAATTACACCTGATGTCTGCAGAGGCACGGAAACGCATATACTTTCTCGTAAGGAAAACATGTTTTGCAGGAAAAAAACAGAAGGCCAATTTAACCAAGATTCCATTCAGTATATTTACACACGCACGCACATGTGTCTAAACACACACACACACACACACACACACACACACACACACACATATATATATATATATATATAGTATCTATATATATATATATATATATATATATATATATATATATATATATATATATATATATATATATATATATATATAATATATGCTTATACCTTCTCGTAAGAAAAACATGTTTTGCAGGAAAAAAAACAGAAAACCAATTTAACCAAGATTGCATTCAGTATACTTACACACGCATGCACATGTATCTATATACACACACCTACGCCACACATATACAAATATAATATATATATTTATATTATATAATATTATATATTATATATATAATATATATAATATATTATATTTATATATATATATTATTCCCTTTTTAGAGATGGTGGCGCCAAAGGGGTATAGCCTTCCGGCTCGAAGCCATTCTGTGAGAGTGCGGTTGCTATTCCCCATGCCCTTTCTCTTCACATAAGCTGAAGTTGTTAATTGTACAAGGCTGGGCGATCTACAGAATAGACATACGCACTCATACACACACACACAAACACACACACACACACACACACACACACACACACACACACATATATATATATATATATATATATATATATATATATATACATACAATATACATATGTGTAAAGGGTATATGGCAAATATTCCCCATAATGAAGAAGATATGATGAAAATGCAAAACTACAAATTGTAAAAATAAAAAATTAGAAAACTTTTCGAAAAACGTACTCTGGCGCTGCTGAAAAACGCCGCTTTTCTCTTATGAGGGGAAAAAAAAAACTATCAAACAACAGAGGAGGAGGAGGAATATCGTAGAAAAATATCCTCAATATTAAGGCCAGCTTATCCTTACAATATATCCCTCACGGTAATTCCCTGCTAAGAACGTATCCTTCATGGTAATGAAGAAAGCTGTGACACTTTCACAGATCTGTGTAAAGTCTGTATCATCACAGTCATTCATAAACAACCATAATCTATCGCTGCCTATGAGTCGAAGGGGACAGCGACTTAAAGAAACCTCGGAGCTAATAGTTTTCAATCACACAGTTTAACCACATGACCTAATAACAAACCCCAGAACATTAACCCGCCAGAAACAATGACCTTAGATCAAAGATATGGCACCATTTAGGCAGGAGCTCAGATCTAAACAGCTACCAA
This sequence comes from Macrobrachium nipponense, assembly GCF_015104395.2. Lineage (NCBI taxonomy): Eukaryota > Metazoa > Arthropoda > Malacostraca > Decapoda > Palaemonidae > Macrobrachium > Macrobrachium nipponense. Next base: position 107,388,953 of record NC_087203.1, on the reverse strand, counting down.
ATGATCCAGACTAAAATCCCTCGTTAATTTCATTTGATAAGGCTGGCATAATTCATTCACCTAGAAATTTGCAGCTACTACATGATTTGCACGTAGAGAAAAACATCATTTCCCACATTACCATCCGTCCTATTGCAGACGGAAAGGATTCCCAGTGTAAAATAAAACTGGCAATTGGATTTGTTTTTTTTTTTATTCATACTATAATTAATTCATAACTAATTTTAGTGACAACTAACAATTATATATATATAATATATATATATATATATATATATATATAATATATATATATATATATTTCATAGCCGCTTTTCCGTACGCTCCTTATCTTTGCCTCCCTCGGTTATTTGTATACATGTATTATCTGAAGGACACAAACTCTCTCTCTCTCTCAAAACTACTACACATGGATCCACTTATAGTCAATTACTGAAAATTGCACCCACTAAACACCTAGCAGAAACATCCTATATACTACAGTTTACCCCAACCTTACACAAACACATAAACATACATTACCCATCTCTCTTATATGTCTCCGCGTTCTGAAAAAAGTAGATTAAAGTTAAATAATAGAATGTGAAAGAGCGTCAGAAGCCCGTACGTGCTGCCCAATAATTTTACCAATAACGAGCACATGGCTTTGAAGACCGGGACCACAATAGTTTCGTCCTTCTCAAAAGTCTCTTCTAGGCAGCTTTGTCGGCGAGTTTGCAGTCGCCCATATTTCTTTGAATTAAAGACTCTCTCTCTCTCTCTCTCTCTCTTCTCTCTCTCTCTCTCTCTCTCTCTCTCTGGCGAGTAATTCGCGGAGGAAAATGTCAAAATGTCAGATAAGGTATCAAGTCATTTAATAAAGCAGTCTCTCTCTCTCTCTCTCTCTCTCTCTCTCTCTCTCTCAAGCTGGGTGAAAACGCGGAGGAAATCTCAAAGTTTCAGTTAACATATCAAATCCTTTAATGACAAGAAACTTTTTCGGATAAAAAAAAAAAGTTAGTGAGACGCATAAAGGACGTTCCAACGTGAACATCTTAAGAAAGAAGCTTAGGGGGAAATCATTATCTCTTAAGAGATATGACCAGGGAAAGACAGCACACAAGATTTGTGTCTTTTGAAGTAATTTATTCCTTTTAAAGCAATTTATTATTTGCTTCAACTGCCTAATCGAAAAAGATGCATTAACAAGATATTCAGTTTATTATTTAGCATCTACATCTGCATATTGCGTATACATATAGATTCACAATTTGTATAAACAATAAAAAAAAAAATACGGTAAAACACATGCGCCCACAAATATGGAACGCTTGTTCTATCCTAACACGCCCGGGTTCGACTCCCACATAGGAAAGTTTGGGTCTGTTCATATATTTTCCCTTTTGGATTTAATATCTAATGAAGAAAGCTTACCTAATAGCGAGAGGAATTCGACATGGTAAAAGATATTTGGTTGAATTAATAATATAATAATAATCTGCATGAGTAATACGCTAATCTTCTCTCTCTCTCTCTCTCTCTCTCTCTCTCTCTCTCTCTCTCTCTCTCTCTCTCTCTCTCTCTCTCTCTCTTGTTGTTTCTTGCGCTTTTGAGAACACAAGATTGATATATTACTCATCAGAATAATAATAATAATAATAATAATAATAATAATAATAATAATAATAATAATAATAATAATAATTATCAAACGGTTAACCTACACAGAGAATGATAATCCCAAGTTCTTTCATTCTCTAATAATTTGCTTCAGAAAATAAGTGGTTATCAAAATTGAAAATGAAAAAATTCACACATCTATTACGGTAGAATGAAAAACAAGGGATAATTCTGTAAAAAGAGATAAAGAGATGCACTTAATCAGGCTTAACGAAGGGAAAAGGTAAGAAAGAAAGAAAGAAATGAATAAAAGAGGAATTACCCAAGAGAAAAATTAAACGAAAAAATCTATAATTTAAAAGGATATGCGAAAAAGGAAAAAAAATTTTTCGAAAAATGTTATAAAGAAAAAAATATGACGGGAAGGGTACAAAGGAAGATCGGAAATAAGAACCTGGAATATAGAAAAGCTGATAAGCACACAAAAGGAAAGATAAATAAAATTTATAGAAGAAATGAGATTATAAAGTGAAAAGGTTGAAACCGGTAGGAGAGAAAAACATAACAGGAACAATTAATGAGAAGATATTTAAGACAAGACTATATAAAAAAATATTTAAATGGAGAAAGATGGAAATTGATTTAGCAGTTAAATTATGAGAAATAAAAAAAAACATTGGAAAAAGAAGAACTTGAAATCATTCTAAAAGATAAAGCTCTTGTATTTAACAAACGCACTGGAGTCTTTAAACGTTAGCATCGAATTAATTAACTTGTCTCTGAAAATAGTACTCGGACATACAAATGGACCTTAATCCTTGTAAGTTTCCCAACTTAACGCGGCAAATTTTCAAAACTACATATAAACAAAAATATTGGCCAGAAATACCCCTTGATATCACATTCAATTTAACTTGGGAATAATATACCCCCAAAAACATCTTTATTGATGAATCCGTCTAATCCGATTCTACGTGCAGAAATAGTCAAATTAGCCAATCGCCTCTCCAGAGATATATATTAAGTTGATTTCGACTCTGCTGTCCATATTCTTGTCGAAATCAGGTTCTACACTTTGAACTGAAATCCCCTTATTTCCACCACGATTACTAAGTTGGTAACACTTGGCTATTTATGACAGGTTTATTACATAAGCAGATGTACTGATACTAACAATCATTAGGTCACGCGTACCTAACCTTAAAAATCAATTCAAAATACCTAAAAAATAATTTATACCCAATACGAAATATACGCATATCTGATTGGTAAAAACACACACATGCTATATATATATATATATATATATATATATATATTATATATATATATATATATTTATATATATATATATATATATATATATATATATATATATATTATATATATATATATATATATATATATATATATATGTATATATATATATATACGCATAATGTATTTCGGGTGGGTAACTCGTGGTTCAATGGTTCCAACAAGATTAAAATAAAATCTCACGGAGAGAATTGTCGCCCTCGTTTCCACAAAAAATCCATACGCCTCTGTCGACCTAAGCAGTACGTTATGTAACCAGTGGTTCGTGGATTATGGTGGGTTGTAACCTGGGTGACAAAACGCACATATTCCGGCTTACCCGAATGCCTCTCATTCATTTTCATTCCTTACCATTCTTGGACCATATACACACACACACACACAGTAGCGTTATTTCATCTCCTGGCACGTTCAGTATTACTGAAACAATCCTGAAAAACTATTACATTTTCTTCTGACTCTATAGTAGGTTCAGATCTTTCAGTTACCACTTTGTCATTCCCGTTTCTGCACAGGCCGCTTTCTCTTCATGTCATTCCGTTTAGCAGAGGCGCTCTCATCTTCACTTTGGTCATTCCCGTTTCTGCAGGCATCTTTTCATCTTCATTTGTTCATTCCCGTTTCTACAGGAGCTTTCATCTTCACTTTGTCATTCCCGTTTTCAAAAAAACAGGTAGTCTCAATCTTCCCGTCATTCCCGTTTCCTGCACAGGCAGGTTTCTCATCTTCCACGTTTGTCATTCGTCTACAGGCAGCTTTCATCTTCACTTTGTCATTCCCGTTTCTGCACAGGCAGCTTTCATCTTCACTTTGTCATTCCCGTTTCTAAACAGGCAGCTTTCATCTTCACTTTGCATTCGTTTGCACAGCAGTTTCATCTTTACTTTGTCATTCCCCTTTCTAACACAGCAACTTCATCTCACTGTGTCATTCCCCCCCCCCGATTCCGCGTTTTTCTGCACAGCTAGGCTTTTCTCATCGTTCCACTTTTGTCATTGATTCCCTTTCCGCACAGGCGATTTTTCTTTCAATCCTGTCACTTTGGTCATTCCCGTTTTCTTTAAACGGCATCTTCCATCTTTCAGCTTTTGTCATTCCCGTTTCAAACAGGTAGCTCTCATCTTCACTTTGGTCATTCCCGTTTCTTTGCACAGGCAGGTTTCATTCTTCACTTTGGTCATTCCCTTTTCTAACAGGCAGCTTTCGTCTTCACTTTGTCATTCCCTTTTCTGCACAGGCACTTTCTCTTGCACTTTGTCATTCCCGTTTCTCACGTTCAGCTTCCTCTTCACTTTTGTCCATTCGTTTCGTGCAAACAGGCAGCTTTCATCCTTCCACATTTGTCATTCCCGTTTCTAAACAGGCAGCTCTCATCTTTCCCTTTGGTCCATTCCCTTTCTGGCACAGCATTTTGTTTCATCTTCACTTTGTCATTCCCGTTTTCTAAACAGGTGCAGCTTTCATCTTCCTTGTCTTCCCTTCTGCACATTTAGGCAGCTTCATTCCCTTCACTTTGTTTGCATTCCCGTTTTTGCAACAAGGCAGCTTTCATCTTCACTTTGTCATTCCCGTTTCCTAAACGCAGCTTTCATTCTTCAGACTTTGTCATTTCCCGTTTTCTGCACAGGCAGTTTCATCTTCAACTTTGTCATCCCGGTTTCTAACAGGCAGCTTTCATCTTTCACTTTTGTCATTCCCGTTTCTGCAAAGGCATTCCCTTTCTCTTCACGTTTGTCATTCCCGTTAAACTTAACAGGCAGCTTTCATCTTCACTTTGTCATTCCCGGTTTCTAAACAGGCACTTTGCCATCTTCACTTTAGGTCCTTCCGCGTTTCTAAACAGTTAGCCCTTCATCTTCACTTTTGTTTCATTCCCGTTTCTGCAAACAGGGCATCTTTCATCTTCACTTTGTCATTCCCTTTACTAACGGCATTCCCTTTCTCTTCACTTTGTCATTCCCGTTTCTAAACAGGCAGCTTTCATCTTCACTTTGTCATTCCCGTTTCTGCACAGGCAGCTTTCATCTTCACTTTGTCATTCCCGTTTCTAAACAGGCAGCTTTCATCTTCACTTTGTCATTCCCGTTTCTAAACAGGTACTTTCATCTTCACCCTTGTCATTGCCCGTTTCTGCAGCACTTTCATCTTCACTTTGTCATTCCCCGTTTCTGCACGAGGCAGCTTTCATTTCACTTTGTCATTCCGTTCTAAACAGGTTCAGCTTTTCATCTTCACTTTGTCATTCCCGTTTCTCTTTTAAACAGCAGCTTTCATCTTCACTTTGTCATTCCCGTTTCTGCACAGGCAGCTTTCATCTTCACTTTGTCATTCCCGTTTCTAAACAGGCAGCTTTCATCTTCACTTTGTCATTCCCGTTTCTAAACAGGCAGCTTTCATCTTCACTTTGTCATTCCCGTTTCTGCACAGGCAGCTTTCATCTTCACTTTGTCATTCCCGTTTCTGCACAGGCAGCTTTCATCTTCACTTTGTCATTCCCGTTTTTCTCACAGGCAGCTTTCATCTTCAACTTTGTTCATTCCCGTTTCTTGCACAGGCAGCTTTCATCTTCACTTTGTCTTCCCTCTTTCTGCACAGGCATCTTCTTTCATTCCTTTCAAACAACGTTGGGTTTTCAATCCCTTTTCTTGCACCAGGCAGCTTTCATCTTCACTTTGTCATTCCCGTTTCTGCACAGGCATCTTTCATCTTCACTTTGTCATTCCCGTTTCTGCACAGGCATCTTTCATCTTCACTTTGTCATTCCCGTTTCTGCACAGGCAGCTTTCATCTTCACTTTTGGGTTCATTCCCGTACTCTGCCAGGCCTCTTTCGTCTTCACTTTGTCATTCCTTTCCTGGCACAGGCTGCTTTCATCTCCACTTTGTCATTCCCGTTTCTGCCTAGCAGGCATTCCTTTCATCTTCACTTTGTTTGTCGTTCCCGTTTCTGCACAGGTCAGCCTTTCGATCTTCACTTTGTTCATTCCCGTTTCCTGCACACAGGCTCTCATCTTCACTTTGTCATTCCCGTTTCTGCACAGGCAGCTTTCATCTTCACTTTGTCATTCCCGTTTCTGCACAGGCATCTTTCATCTTCACTTTGTCATTCCCGTTTCTGCACATGCAGCTTTCAACTTCGTCTTACTAACTGCCAAACACATCCAGCTTTATCTGTACAAATCAGCTATTATACATTTTATTTTATTTATTTATTTAATATCAGCACAGAGTAAGGGCGGCAATCCAAAACCACCAGTCATTCATCAACTTCTACACTAGGCAACGAGGACGGAATGGAGTCACACGGAAATGAAACCTTGACTTATGTGGTGCCATTGGCCCTCTAAATCGTGAGGATCGTCCGCCATTTGGAGGGAATCGACTTTTGGTAGGGGTAAAATCCCTACCAATAGGCACTCCTCTCCCTTGGACTGCGAGGCTTTAGGTAGATCCCTACGCCCTTCTTAGGGCAACAGCGTCCAGATAGCATCGCACACTACCACTTCAATTTTGATTTACTGACATGACTATCTATATTTTATATATATATATATATAATATATTTATATATATATATATATATATATATATATATATATTTATATATACACATATGTATATGCATGCATGCATATATAACGCATACATACATACACGTGTGTATGTGTGTATATATATATATATATATATATATATATATATATATATATATATATATATATATAAATATATATGTATATATGTATGTATTCATGTATGTAGACATACATATCTATATATATATATATATATATATATATATATATATATAACACGTATATGAGACCTTAGACCTTACAGACCTTACAGTTCGTTCGGGTTGCCCCAGGTCCCTCAGTGTGAGGCACCTCTAATGTCTACCAGAGAGTTGCTAGTACATCTTCCGGTATATTTTGCATCTTCCAATCTTGGATGGTCTGGGATGCAGTTTAGATATTTGTCGAGCTTATTCTTAAACACATCTACGCTCACTCCTGATATAGTGGATTAATGTCCTGTGTGCTTTCCTTATTTTTCCTGGTATTGTTTTGGGCACTATTAATCTACCTCTGCTTGCTCTTTTCTGATATTTTTAGTTCCATGATATTTTTCTGTTATTCCTTCTATCTGTTTCCATGCCTGAATTATCATGTAGCGTTCTCTTCTTCTTTCTAGACTATATAATTTTAATGATTGTAGTCTTTCCCAGTAGTCAAGGTCCTTAACTTCTTCTATTCTAGCTGTAAAGGACCTTTGTACACTCTCTATTTGTGCAATACCTTTTGATAGTGTGGGTACCATATCATATCGCAATATTCAAGTGGACTACGAACATATGTTTTATAAAGCATAATCATGTGTTCAGCTTTTCTTGTTTTGAAGTGCCGTAACAACATTCCCATTTTTGCTTTACATTTTGCCAAAACAGAATTGCTATTTGATCCATTGCATAACATGTTCCTATTCATCATCACACCAAGGTCTTTAACTGCTTCCTTATTTGTGATTGTCTCATTATTAGGTCCCCTATATGCATATAGCTTTCCTTCTCTGTCTCCATAATTTATTGATTCAAATTTATCAGAGTTAAATACCATCCTATTTTCCTCTGCCCAATCATATACTTTGTTAAGGTCTCTTTGTAGAGCGTTCCTATCTTCATCACAAGTAATTTCTCTACTTATTCTTGTGTCATCAGCGAAACTACTCACTACCGAATCCTTAACATTACTGTCTATGTCTTCAATCATAATAACAAACAGTATTGCAGCTAACACCGTACCTTGTGGCACACCGGATATTACCTTGGTTTCATCCGATTTCTCCATCGTTTGCAATAACTATCTGTTTTCTGTTGTGTAAAAATTCTTTTAACCGTCTTCCTATTTATCTACGATATTGTGTTTTCTAATTTTCTTTGCTAATATATTATGGTCTACTTTGTCAAAAGCTTTTGCAAAGTCTAGATAAACCACATCTGTTTCATTTCCGCTTTTCATATTTTTGAATATGTTCTCACGGTGGACTAACAGTTGGGTTTGTGTACTTTTTCCGGGTACGAAACCGTGTTGTCCTATATTAAACAAATTATTTTTTATTAAATGTTTCATAATATTTTTCTTCATTACCCTTTCATACACTTTCATAATATGTGATGTTAGACTCACAGGCCTATAATTACTTGCTCAAGTCTTGATCCACTTTTGAAAGTAGGGGTGATATATGCTAATTTGTGCTCATCATAAATCTTGCCTGTATCTACACTTTGTCCTAATAATATTGCAAGTGGCTTTGCGATAGAATGAACTACTTTCTTTAACAAAATAGCAGGGATTCCATCAGCCCTGCAAGCAGCTCCATTTTTAATTTCATTAATTGCCTGCACAATATCAGCTTCATTAATTTCTATGTCAGCTAGATATTCATTATTTTCGTCCCTTACTTCTATATCATTATCTTCATTATCTATTCTAGGGGTGAATTCTCTCTTATATCGTTCTGCCAGTATGTTGCAAATTTCCTTTTTTTCATTCGTTAATCTCCCTTCAATTCTCAGAGGGCCTATTTCTATTCTTCTTTTATTCATCTTCTTCGCAAATTATGAGTATAATAGTTTGGGGTTTTGCTTGATATTTAATAGGGTTTTTTCTTCCAATTCCCGTTTTTCATTTTCTTTTGATTGTATAATCTTTTGTTCTGCATTTTTTTTCTATCTTACTTTTTAGTTCTATAACTTTCCATGCATTTTTTTCTTTTGCAACACCTTTTTTCCACTTTCTGATTTTCTGGAACAAGATCCTTCTGTCTCTTGGTATGCATGAATGATGTTTACTTTTCTTCTTCGGTATATATTTATCCACTATTTTCTCTAATATTTTATATAATATCTCCGTATTTACCCTTATGTCATCGCTTACGTTAACGAAATGTTATCCAATCTTTGTTTAATTCTTCATTTATTTTCTGACCATTTTATATTTTTACTGTAGAATTTGTATTTTCCATATCCTTCCCACTTTTTCATTTCTTGCTTATCTCTGTTTTCACTTGCTTTGGAATGAAACTGTTAATCTATGACATTATGGTCTGAAAATACTCGCATTATAAACTATTATTTCTTTAACATAATTCACCTCGTTCACAAATACTAGGTCTAAAGTATTTTCCTTTCCTTGTTGGCAGGTGATTTATTTGTTGAATGTTTTGTATTCTAGTAGCATATCTAATAGCTTTTCGAATTGCCTCTTATCTTCTGCACTACTAATTATACTCGTTTTTTATATGTATAAGTACATCCACAATCTCCTATTCGTTCTTTCCATTCTACGAAAGGAAAGTTGAAGTCACCAGATAGGAGAATAGTCCAGTCCTTGTGATTTCTACATATATCATCCAATTTTTCAATTATTAAGTCAAAACTCTTTAGTATTAGGAGGTCTATATATTACTATGTTCATTAATTTTTCAGATTCAAATTCTACCGCTATTAGTTCACATTCTGAGTTACTATATTTCTCATATATTTTTCCTTGAGAGAGAGAGCACACCATCCAATACCATATGCTAAGAACAAAGAGGCTAATTTTTTTCGGGAGCCACCCCCTCTCTAAGGGAGAGTAATTATATATATATATATTATATATATATATATATATATATATATATATATATATATGTATGTATGTATGTATGTATATACATAATTCAATACCTATAAGACACATATCTGGAATCCCAGCGAAAATCTTGGGCCATTGCAGACGGCAGTTTTTCGGCACACGAAATTGCCACGCTGGCAGACTGCAGCTTACGTGGTCATTTCACCCCAACATAAAAAGGGGCAATGCTGCTGAAGAGAGCCATTTGGGTTATCTGACCTGATAGATCTCGTCTCATATCTGTAATAACAGCATATCTGTAATAACAGCAATTCAGGTGGTAAGAAAAATGAGAGAATGAAAATGACGGATATTTGAAACGGCGGCTATAAAAAAATAAATATTCCGACCTCCACTCTTCCCATCAGACTGTCTCTTTATCCCAGATATATTCAGACCCATTGATAGATAGATAGCAATTAGACAGGAAAATGAACGTCTCAGTGAAATATAACAAGCATGCCTGCTATCACCTATGAATTGCTTTTTCTCCCAAAATGTTGCTTCCACTGCATGCAGGCTGGCCCCCACGGCAGCTTTAAAAGTTGAATCAGGGATGAACCCCATAACTGCTCCTCTTACTCACATTTCGTCCACAATTGCACCTCACGAACATTAAAGACCCATTCATTCTCAAAATCTCTTTCGCAGAAATAAAGCCTGGGATATATTAGTTTACCTTTACATGTGTGTGTGTGTGTGTGTGTATATATATATATATATATATATATATATATATATATATATATATATATATATATATATATATATATATATATATATATATATATATATATATGTGTGTGTGTGTGTGTGTGTGTGTGTGTGTGTATGTTTGCGTGCGTGAATGTTTTATCACATCACCGTGATTTATACACAATCATTACGCTACAAATGTCGTTTAATGTCGAATCCTCGCTACTTCGGGAATATCCTTGATGGGGAATGATCACCTAAGGGGAATTATAAGTGATAAATGGATCGGTACCGTCGGGTCTCGATTCGACTCAATACCTTCTTGCGACGGTAACCACTGAGGGAGGTTTTTTTTCTTTTTTTAAAGCCACAAACGACCCCTTAAACTTCTTTACTCTCTAGCACTTTTTTTTAATACACTCGTAGTGATGAGCATATTAAGAAACAATTGCGATGAGTCGAGAGCGGCGGCTACACACACACATACGCACACACACACACACATATATATGATATATATAAACGTATATGTCTCAAAAATATATAATAAATGCTTATAATAAACCTACCGACACAACCTTCGAAATATAGCAGCAGTCCGAAAACTTCATAAAAATGAGGTAAAAAAGATTTCCTCGCAAACGCATAAAAAAAAATAATAATAATAAAAAAAACCACATGACACAAACAGGCAACAACAATACGAGAAACCAAACCACGGCATAAACATACAAACATGTCCTTGTCCTGCAAACTATTACGGAGGACTCCAGTATATATATATATATATATTATATATATAATATATATATATATATATATATATTAGAAGTCTATCACATTACCGTGATTCATATACATATATCGAACTACAAATGTCCTTTAATATCTAATTCGCTCTACCTCGGAATTAATGTATTTTCATATATGCTTAACCGAGGGGGAATTTTATTAAGCGACAATAGAATTGGCCATCGACAGGCGCGAACCAGCGACCTCCCAATTCCAGGACTGGAAGTGAAGCCTTAAACCACCCCGACACCGACCTGGAATTGGGAGGTCGCTGGTTCGTGCCTGTCGATGGCCAATTCTATTATCGCTTATAAAATTCCCCCTCGGTTTAAGCATATATAAAATATATTAATTCCGAAGGTAGAGCGAATTAGATATTAAAGGACATTTGTAGTTCGATATATATATATTATAATATATATATATATATATATATATATATATATAATAAATACTAAATATAAATATTTATATACTACAAATATATATATAATATATATATATATATATCATATATATATAATATATATATATATATGTGTGTGTGTGTGTGTGTGTGTGTGTATGTAGAGGCGAGGGACGGCAAATCCCTCCATAACGTAGGTTACAACAAGCGATTTTAATCAGGGACCATCTTTTATAATAGGGCACAGCCAGGTGACAGATATGAATGTACTTGGGGCGGGCGAGATGCCAGACGGCGATATAAATAAATACCCACCCCCCACCCCCAACCCCCGCCACCTTCCACCTACCCACGTTTTCCCCCCCCCCCACCCCCCCCCCCCCTCCCCCTCATCCCCGTTTCGCTTTTATGAAGGAGTAAAGCGAAGCATAATAAGGGCCGACTTTAAACTCTTGTTTTTGTTCGCGTGAGGTGACGGCAACGGCCATGTTCCAATATCTGTTAATTAAGGAAGTCGCTTCGGGCACTTGACTTGACTTAAGCAAATGACACCAACGACATTAATAATAACTACGGTGGGAACGATGTTAAATTTTGGATATTCTCTCTCTCTCTCTCTCTCTCTCTCTCTCTCTCTCTCTCTCTCTCTCTGTATATATATATATATATATATATATATATATATATATATATATATATATATATATATATATATATATATATATATATATATCATACTCATACCCACACTATATATATATAATAAATATATGTCTGTGAGGAAACAGAGAGGTACATAAAACTGAAGTAAACACAGGGAAACAATCTTGCACTTCCTGTGCCGATGAACTTGAGACCTTAATCTAAAAAAACACTCGAAAATTCACAGTATTCCGAGAGTTTTCGACATAGAACGAACATCGACAGGCCTTCGCCACAAGAAATATGAAACTAAGTCGAAAGATTACAGGCGCCTCCTTTGAAACACGGCTTTTATAACTACACTAAAGACTAAGTTTATGATTCTAAACAACAAATAAATTTATAAATATAGTGAACATATTCATCCATTAATCATAATACAAAAATACATAAAAGATAAAAATAATACAATGGTATAAGATTATGCTTCAGGAGTTTTAAAGTTTTAAGAGGTAAATCTAAGTAAAGTTTACTGTTTATTCTATAATTGAAAAGAGAGAATACATTCCATAATAATGCAATGCTCAGAAGGTAATTCAAAAGACGAACGATTTTCTTCGCATTTATAGTTAATATCCATGCTGATCCTATTCTCTAATGGTTAACTAACTTTCCCATCCCACTATATTAGTTCTTATTAAAACTTCAATGGTACAGGATAGTTTCATAAATAAATGTAATTACGCCTCTCCTAATCCTGTTTTCAACCTCTTCAGTCATATATCAACGTATTTATCGATATGACTAGCTTTTTTGTAATATAAGATTCTAAAAAATAATAATAATAAATAAAATTCCTCAATGAGACAAAATGGACTCCCCAAATTTCTGTGCCATCGTTGGCCGTCATAAGTCCCACTTCCCCTATCCGGATCGCTATGAAATGAACCTCTGCTGCATCTGTAATGACCAGATGCTTCAGTTCTTTACTGTCCTCTATCCTCTCCACCCCCACAGCTTTTACAATTTCCCCTCCTCCACAAACTATGACCCTACGCAAAACCCACGGAATAATAAATTCCATGTGCATATTCTGGGTAGGGGGGTGGGGAGAGAAGGAGAAGGAGGAGAGGCCTGCAGATTTATTTTAACCGCTTAGCTAGTTCCATATATATATAAATAAGTGAATGCATAAATATACAAATGTATACACACGTATATATAGAACTAGAATATACTCATATATATTAATGTAAACGGTTTTCTCTAAGAAATAATATATAAGGATAAACGCAAAACACTTCAAACACCAATTTCATTTTTCATTGCCACCAAAGCAAACTCCATATATCTACAAACAAGTGTCACCAACCGCACTTAGACCCTCTAACGTATCATAAGCAATTCGCCTCTTTATGCACCGCATGCAAGAAAGCTCTTTCGTTCCAGCAGTTTCTAGGTGTTTTCTGCTTGGTTCTTCATCCTAATATATAAATTATTCCCCTCTCTACCGGTTTCCTATTCCCTCTAAAAGATTAATCCAACTCGAAGACATTCTGGCCCCCCTTTTCAACAGTAAATCTTTTTTTTTACCAAATCGTATTCATCTCTACTATAGCCTCAACTATATTGTACATGAAATTGTATCATCAACCTATCTCATCTGTTCCTTAGATCGTCCTAACAGATTTTCTTTCTTCTCGGTAGTGATTTCTTTGCTGTGATGGAATTGTCCTCATACTTAACAGTTATCCATAACGGTATTCCAAAATACTAATAGCTATCAGCACTAAATACCTTTACATGATGTAAAAAAAAATCTGTCATTTACGTCATTTATCATAAAAATAAACACCTTTACAGATATAAAAAAAATAATCAGTCATTTACGTCATTTATTATTATAAATGTTTATTTTTATAAAATGGAAAGTTTTGTCAAAATAATAAACATGTATAATATTCGTAACTTTCAACTCCTTTAAAAAAAACTACCATCGACACCATACACCGCTAAAAAAATCTCCATGCACCATCTACAGTATGCTTTCAACCTGCTCTACAGCCTACTATATTCAGCCAACGACAGTGCTGCAACATCTTGGCCGTAAGTGCCTCAACTCTGAGGGCCTCTCAGCTCAGTAAAATTTAACCTTTGTCTAACCAGCCATCGGACATATCCCCAACCGTACTCAGAACAAGAGCCCAAGCACTCGATAGTCTTATATCACATCAGGCAACTTTATAAAAAAAAAAAGGCAAAGGGAATCTAAATCTTCTAGATTCTCTTGATATTCCTCCCGAGACTAAAAAAGACAAGTTTCAGCCAGCCGCTAAAAACAAAACATATCCTTGAAAACAGATGGAGGGAGCGTGACACACGTCCAAAGAAAAGAGAACTTGCAAAACTCGGGCAGTTACTTAAATAGCGAGATCGTCGAGATAACCTCCAGGCAGGCGACCTTCAAAATCAACGATTTACCAAGCTAACGGACAGTGCCACGGGAGGGTAAACTACGGAATTTTGCTGAGCTGGCTAACCGAAAAAATAATCTTAAATTTAAAATGCTTTCGATATTCTGACCTTGGTGAGCAGCTGAATTGGAGCGAAACAGGAAGAAAGCAACATGTGGTGTACAATAATCTACACATTTCCTTATATAATTGATAGATATTATTCAGAAGGTGTTGATAATACAAGGTCGAGCTAACAATTAACTGAAAGGTATTATGTTTAAAATGGGAGTTCAATTACCTCCATAGTTGTTTAATATTTGTAGCTGGAGTGATGACAAGACTTCAGAGGAACGATAAGCAGCGAAAATGAACAGAAGAAAAGTGACCAAATATGGAGTGATGGATCTTTGCAAATAATACCATGTCGTTGACAGTCAAGAGAAGATGTCATGACAGGCGAAGCAGCTCGGAACTGTTTGCAAGTGAAGCATATTGCACATAAATGTTTCGGAAATGGAAGCTATGAAATTCGATGTGTTATGGATCTTTGTAGAATGGGAGTTACTGATTCATAAAGGTTTTTGGGAGCAAATCTACTAGATGAAAGTTTCACAAGAGTTAATAGGTAAAGCGAAAAAAATGGTGTACATAGAAGCAAAAGTAAGAATGTATGAGGAAAATGTCAGACACTCTTCCTTCAAGAATGTTGAATGAAATTGGGAAAAAAAGGGGAAAAAAGTGGAAGTTTCAGGATAAACTGTATATTATGCCGTACGAAGAATCAAGAAGGAATGAAAAGTACGAAAATGTAATAAAAATTTTATATGTATATGAATGTGTATATATATATATATATATATATATATATTATATATGTGTGTGTGTGTGTGTGTGTGTGTGTGTGTGTGTGTGTTTGTTTGTTTGTGTGTGTATCTTAAATCCAGCCGAAGACGAAGCACAAAACTATAATTTCCAGAGGGTGTAGGTTAAACCATGGTATAGTTTAACGATATTTGTGGCTTAATATTTGCGAACATATATATACATTGTGTGTGTGTGTGTATATATATATATATATATATATATATATATATATATATATATATATATATATATATATATAGCTATATATATAGTTTGTGTATAATACATTTGCTCAACATGTGTGGGCGTGTGAGTCTGGGGGCGTGTGTATAATGACGGAAACTTGCCAGTGCCTCGGGAATCTGCTTTGCACCCGTCTGACAAAGAGAAAGGAGGGCGCAAAGGAACAATACCTGAAACAAGCAATGACTGGAATGCAATTAGGGATCAAAACAAAGTCGCTGACTGATGCGATTAATCTTAATTCCATTCTTCATTGTTGTTTCAGTATTGTTATTATTATTATTATTATTCTTTTGATTTTCTTGCTGCTGCAATGCGAACGAATGAGTTCTACCATGTTACTGTTCTTTATATTTTTCTAAATGAGAATGTGCCATAAAATTTTGCAGCTACTATTTTTACTGATATATTTTGTAACTGTTTATATATATATATATATATATATATATATATATATATATATATATATATATATATATATATATATATATATATATATATATATATATAAATATATAATATATATATATATATATATATCTATATATATATATACATATATATATATATATATAGATATATATATATATATATATATATATATATATATATATATATATATATATATATACGCCTTGGCAAAAATACAGGGAATCCCTCCTATTTGATATTAAAGAAATTATTTACTGGTTAAAAAATAAACGCTTTCTATGTGATACACATGACGATCTCCCAATGCAAATTAATGTATTAATAAATGAAATATGAGAAATCCCAACTAAATAGAAACACAAACCTGCAACCGGATTACAGCCCAAGAAAAGTACCATCATTTGCATGACTGGATCATTTGTAAACTCACTGAATCAATTAAGAAAGCGAAGGTACACTCTCACGACGTCCATCAAGAAGCAATGACCTCAAGCACGCAAGAAGATTGTAGTAGCAGAAGCAAACAATCGGTTCAAAGATGCAAAAAAATTCATAAACTTCCTATATTAATAAGGCTTAGTATTCTAAGTGTCCATGAATATTTAGTCTTTAAGTATTCGGAAATCATTTTAATATCGAAAGTAATTCCCGTCCTTTTATGAAGCCATTTGTCGAAGGTAATGCAATACCGTGCGGTGAACCTAAAATTTGCCCCTTTATTGTAAAGGGAAAATCTTTGGGGTTTGGAGAGAATATCCTGTGTTCATAATATTCAAATATCTACTAAACATGGGCCCCATAATTAAACATAATATTCAAGAAATTCCCAATGCAAGACAGAGATAAGAAAAAAAAAGTGTTAACCCCAAAGAATTCAGGGAAAGGATATTCCAAAACCAATTATCTCCCAAACTCAAAATCCTGAATAACAAATGGAAAGACAAAAACCGTCGTAGGCCTATAAGGCCTCGGTAGGCCTATGCTAAAAAGCCTATATAAGCTGGGTGACATGTGTCACACCGACAGCAAAACACTCTGAAAATTCTCGCCAGCGGAGCCGGGGACCAGACTAAAACCCGAAAACGTACTTTGCAGGAAATCCAGAGAGAGAGAGAGAGAGAGAGAGAGAGAGAGAGAAGAGAGAGAGAGAGAGAGAGAGAGAGAGAGATGGGGGTGGAGGGGGATGGGTAGGTGGGCGGTCTGGTTTCAGCGAACAGATATCGTTTAACATCAGTTGCATTTGAAAGTCAATGAAGCGACGCATCGCAACAGTCACGCGTTGTTGTGGGGGGGGGAGGAGGGGGGGAGGAGGGGCAAGAAGCAAAGTCGAAGGAAGGAAAAGCGAAAGGACGAAGGAGAGAGAGAGAGAGAGAGAGAGAAGAGAGAGAGAGAGAGAGAGAGAGAGAGAGAGAGAGAGAGAGAGAGAGTCGTTGAAAGAGCAAACTTTTGTGCTTGCCTTTGTTTATCAACGTAGATGGAGGAGAAATGAAAAGCCAAGCACGGAACTTTTGGCCTCAAGACTT
>NC_087203.1:107363807-107366307 GCF_015104395.2 Macrobrachium nipponense | reverse complement strand
AGTCAAATTGGAGACAAAACCACAGACTATTGTAGCAGAAGTGGTTATATGTTTAAGTTTCCAGCAAGATATGGCAAAGTTATAAACCCGTATCCGTGAAAGATTTATGTATTTGGATTATAAATTTTCTAAATAATGCAACGCGAGGACAATTTTTCTTTAGGAAAAGAGGGAGAAAGTTAATTATTAAAATGCCCTAATGAAGGATATGCATTAATTGGATATCTATATATATTTGAGGGTAGGCACCTCAATAATCAAATCAACGAAATTTAGTACCAACATAAACCGCAACTAGTAAGGGATAGACTATGATAAATAACACAAGAAACATCTTGTTTAGACTGAAGTAAATACAACATTGTCTTCTGTTCAATATTTAGAGAAAGGACAGTTTGCAAAGGATAACAATGATACAGAATATATATATGTCTAAAACTCCTACAGCCAAAAATTAACGTACACAATACATTCCATTTTATCACGTATTTTTCATATAAAAAAACATTCATTTAATATATGTTAAGTTTTCTGAAGAACTGGTAAAGAAGACATACGAAAAATACATGAAAAGTACATAAAAAAAGTCAAGGAACTGGCAATGAAAAATATGCTAAACACTGGAGCTAAGACTTGCAAAACGTACGGTAGAACGTATACTCAAAAGAGTGTGTGATGGTTTGGTGGCGAGGAAAGGACGAAACTGAGAGATTTCTCAATAATTACGAAGTGTGTGAGTGTATGCATGATATATATCATCGGTCCAGTGTATGTAGGAAGGGAATGCTAAAAGCAGAAGATTATTCTGTGCAGGTTTATGAAGCAGATGATACCATGAAAGGTTCACTCTGTATGTTGCAGTAACTCCTGTCTTCTTTTCTGTGTAGCCATCCTATCTAATTTGTGAAGTTTATCTTCACGCACGCAAGCCCATACACACATACACGAACAAACAGTTTCCAAAGCAAGAGGTGGTTATAGAACAAAACAGGGTCAATGGTCACTGATATTCATGTATCACTTTTTTCACATATACATCTTTTTACTTTGAAACAGTAGTTTCAGAAGGTGTTAGTTTTAACCCTCCCAGTTCTCAGCACCAGATATGTTTTGAGATGAGGTTGCCAATTAATATTCATTACACACACGCGCGCACACACACACACACACACACACACACACACACACACACACACTCTATATATATATAATATATATATATATATATATATATATATATAAATATACTAATATAGATAATAAATATATATTATATGTATATATATATGTATGTATATATGTATATGATAAATGATGTATGTAATATTATAACATACATAGATATGTATAATTTAAAACATATAACCTCGACTAAAAACTTATATACTTATTCATTCTATACCCAAAACATCATGATGTTCATTTTAAGAAAGCCTACGATAAGGACTTCTTAATCACACACACATTTGCACGGCAAAATGTTGAATTCCGTTAAGCCCTGAAACTCAATCTAACAGCCAGTGACATTTTTAAAACTAATTATGCAGAAGATAAAAACTGATCAATAAGTTCGCTGAATATCAAGGAACCCAACTCCAATTACTGGCACGTTGTTTAACGGATTATGAACCCATTATACACAATAAAGTACACTAAAACCTATTGGGATCCACGAAACTCGGATATTCTCAAGGGGCAATCCAGTGAGCCAGATGAAATAGTTGTATTACACGTGTTAGCTGATGTCAAGTATTACTCGAGGTCATTAAAACTAATTGGAGACATTCAAGAGCTTGCGCAGCTGATAAGACGGCCAAAGTCTGTTCCTGAGGACCGCTGGATTGCCTCCTTTAATATCCTAGATTAGGTGGGGCGAATATAGTGTTTGGTAGCCGAGGTTTAATGTCTTTATCATAACATTTCTTTGATTATTGTTCGACAGCTTAATATTAACGCCTAGGGACGGTAACTTCCTCTTAACAGCGCCTCTGAAACGTAAAATGATCTTGTTAACAGAAAACGATTACACAGCTAACACAGGACAAGGCGACCAGTCAAGAATAAATGCAAGTACCCTGAAATCAGTGGGTTTTTACCAAAAGAAGCTATTTCCGATCTCCATTCCTCGACGAAACTGAGAGTTTTCGAATGAAGTACCTTAGGAGAGACAACATCTTGTTCACTATCAGAGGAAACTGGATGCAAGAGGATTCTGCCTACAATATAATAATGGTCATGCATTATTCTGACAACCGAACGAAATACCATTTCACACGTGCATTTTACAGAGCAGGGAACTGACAGATGGAATCTTCATAAATATCTCTGTCTCTTCCAAATATTCCAAGGTTGTTAAACTCTATGTTATGAACTCATTATACTTCCTATTCCTTCTTTTCAAGTTTTATATCAGCTTATAACTACCAATTTTTTCAAACAAAATTCACGTAACATTCTTATTTCATGGAAAAATGGTGGGTATCTCTATCTCTCACGGACG
>NC_087203.1:107341307-107361307 GCF_015104395.2 Macrobrachium nipponense | reverse complement strand
AATGTCTTTTAACATCAATTCACAGTACATCGAAACTAATATATTTTCATATATGTTAACCAAAGGAATATATATATATATATATATATATATATATATATATATATATATATATAATGTGTGTATGCATATGACTTTTTGTGATTATATCATCCCCTCAACCTGTAAGACAACGAAAGCTAGCTCATCCCAACGCCACAGAGCTTCGAGTTTTTTCAATGGATGTTTTCCTCCTAAAGATTCCAACGTACATAGTGAACTAAACGACATTTTCCCAGTAGAAAATATAGTACGTTTCATGAAGAGGTGAACAGAAACCGAGAAAGACAGCGCAGGCATCGCGTGCAATAAAA
This sequence comes from Macrobrachium nipponense, assembly GCF_015104395.2. Lineage (NCBI taxonomy): Eukaryota > Metazoa > Arthropoda > Malacostraca > Decapoda > Palaemonidae > Macrobrachium > Macrobrachium nipponense. The sequence continues at coordinate 107,360,954 of NC_087203.1, read as the reverse complement.
CAATCCCTTTAACGCGCATGTGTGTGTGCTCAAGAGTCTCGAAAGGCGTAACCGTTGACCATCTGCTGTTTTACGACTTAATTTCCAGCAGTTCACGACCTCGTGGATAGGCCTCTAAGGGTTATTCCTATCCATATGCAGGACAGACGCGAATACTTCCAGGCACCTGAGAGATTTATGCTTTTCGCACTGGGCAGTTTTTATTTTTTTATTTTTTATGAAAGTATTAAAATGCAGTAAATAGAAATCCTTCGGGGCAGCCCTGTGAGAGATGATAATCAGCTGACTTGTCTGGTAAAACTATTTTATGTAATAATAATAAAATAATAATAATAATAATAATAATAATAATAATAATAATAATAATAATAATAATAATAATAATAATAATAATAATAATATAGTACACCCAAGAGTTGAGGTAACCCATATCACTGGCTAAATAATCTCAGTGAGAACCAGCTCTTGCATCTTAAAATACGTAGTTTTTTCACAGAGTTTTCCCTATCCTAATAATGACGCAACTAGGCTTGATACATCTGATATTGAGGCAAAAGAGAGAGCTCCCTGGAATCTTAATCCTTCATTCACTCTTCCTGCCTTGAAAGTTGCTGGAACTCGAGAGGAATTCTTTCGCCATGACAACATACGTAAGACCATCTCCAAATCCATTTTACTAATGCCACCTGGTCTTTAGCCAAACCCAACTCTAAAAACTTCAGCAAAGCTATCTTTTTTGGCTATCTGCCAATCTAATGGTACTTTAGCATTCTCTCTCTCTCTCTCTCTCTCTCTCTCTCTCTCTCTCTCTCTCTCTCTCTCTCTCTCTCTGATAAAGCCACCTTAGTCGAATTTCCCGTTGTTTTCAACAGAAAAAAAAGCCTGATTTTTAAACATGTTTATTACAGCCTCTTCGTCATCTCACTTGAAACAGCTATTTTACATGACAGGATTTCAAGCACGACAATAATCCTACTTTATTTCTTGTAAAATCGACAATAATCCTACTTTATTTCTTGTAGAAAGACAATAATCCTACTTAATTTTTGTAGACAATGTAGAGGAGCTGGACTTATGCTTCTCTAACTATCTTTGCACAGTTTACGTTTAGTCTACAAATGTCCTTTAATATCTAATTCGCTCTACCTCGGAATTGATATATTTTCATATATGTACCAAAGGGGAATTTTTTAGTTGATAATAATTTCGTCCCCTCATGGGATCGAACCACCGTCCAGCGGACAGGCACGAAATCAGGACGACATTGACCTTACCGATTCAGCTAACAGTGAGGCTATAAGTTTATACCGATTCTGACCTTACAAATCACCGTCGAACTCGGTTTTTTCGTAATTAGAATCGATAAGAAACCACCTCTACCATGTTAGCCAATTCGAACGTTTGACGAACGTAACCATGTCATGAATCATGAATAATTATTACATCACCGTGATTCATATAAATCATTCGAGCTACAAATGTCCTTTAATATCTAATTCGCTTTACCTCGGAATTGATATATATTCCGAGGTAGAGCGAATTAGATATTAAAGGACATTTGTAGCTCGAATGATTTATATGAATCACGGTGATGTAATAATTATTCATATTATATATATATATATATATATATATATATATATATATATATATTTATATACGTATATATATATGTATAAGTATATATATATATATATATATATATATATATATATATATATATATCTTGGTATATGGCAATGATTGTCAATTAGGTGTAAATTACCCTATTGAATTAGTTTCACATTTAACAGGGTAACAACAGAATGCATGAGTTTGCATGAATACAAAAATTCAATACATACAATGAATAGAGGACGTGCGGTGCTGGACACATGTATGGGTTTCAAAGGGTTGTTAACAATCTATCAATCATTAATTTGTTAACTTATTTTTTCTTTTATAATAAGTGATCCACCATATTCTTTAGAAGCTTTAATTTCAAGTCAATGGAACCCCTGTGGGCTTGTTCCATACGAATAGGGTTCATCTTCTGAATAATGATAATAATGATAATAATAATAATAATAATAATAATAATAATAATATTATTATTATTATTATTATTATTAATTTGAATATCTGTGTAAGTGTGCATAATTGCAATGTTCCTTTCTTAGTATACCCTATTGGCTTCTGCCGTTACCTCTCCTAGAAGCATAATCGTCCCGGGTGGGGAAATTCACTTTTACTTATGACTTGATCCCAAACAACAAGAAAACCAAACAATATTAAATTTACATTATCCTATGTGCCTGCCATCAATTTGTAAAAAATATCTTATAATCTTACGCAAAGCTACGCTCAGGTTTCTCAAACAGAAAAACCTACTTGGTAAGTCATACTCGGCGGAGTACAGGCACAATGCGAAGACGAAAAAAAAAAAAAAAAAAAAAACAAAAAAAAAAACACACACACACACACACACACACACACACGAGGGGAGGGTGGGGGTGGGGAGTCGAAAATACCAAACTGCCTCAGCGCTGGAAAATTACGATGGAATACACATCGCAAGCTATAATGCAATTGCCAGCGAACAGATCTATGGGGAATGTCTGTGAGAGGGTGGAGGGAGAAGATTACCTACAGAACCACGACCGAAACCTCATCTTATCCGGAAAAGTGAAAGCAACCTGAAACGACGTTAAAAGCCTACACACGACATCAGCCGGTTTGTTTGTAAGGTGTTTTTACGTTGCATGGAACCAGTGGTTATTCAGCAACGGGACCAACGGCTTTACGTGACTTCCAGACCACGTCGAGAGTGAAATTCTATCACCAGAAATACACAACTCTGACCCCCCAATGGAATGCCCGAGAATTGAGCTCGCGGCCACCGAGGTGGCAGGCCAAGACCAAATCGACCACGCCACAGAGGCGCCAATCATCAATCAGCCTGTTGGAAGGTTCATAATCCCGAGTTCGATTCCCGGCTCTGTCAACAAGGAATCAGAGGAATTTGAAATTAATTTCTCGATATAACGTGGTTCGGATCGCACAATAAGTTGACCCATGGCTCAACGGCCTCTATTAAATTTCATCGAAATTCATCAACGACATTTTTCGATAGCTTGCGGACAGACAGACGGACTGGCGAATATGCAACGTCCGTCCAACTTCGATGTAGGAGACTGAAAATGAAGTGTATCTATATTGAAATAAGCAAATACGAAAAGTGCAGATTGCACAAATCACAACTCGATTCTAAAATAATTGCACTATGGAAAAACCAGACGCTTGTTTGTATGGTGTTTTTACGTTGCATGGAACCAGCGGTTATTCAGCAACGGGACCAACGGCTTTACGTGACTTCCGAACCACGTCGAAGACTGAACTTCTATCACCAGAAATGCACATTTCTAACACTACAATGGAATGCCCGAGAATCGAACTCGCGACAACCGAGATGGTACGCCAACACCATACGACCACGCCAATGAGGCGTTCGGGGGTGGGGTTGGGGGGGGGGGGGGGGGGTGGGGGGAAGATGGATTACCTATTAAGTAGATAAAATTAGTGGAAATAAGAAGTTTCACTGCACAGCAAAACCGATGACGTAAAACTTTCAAGTGTGACTTAATATTATGTTGGAAATACATTAGCTACGTTTTACATACGAGAGGAAGGCAAGTATAAGTATTGAAAAAATAATACTTTTCTTATTTTTCCATTAAAAGAGAGAGAGAATAAAAAATTAGGAAACTTAACGTTCTGTCTACAGGAAATATTTCCGAGCTAAACTTAACCCTACCAAAATCGACTTCATCTGAGGAACGACTTCTCTTGCGTAATGGAGGAAGTAATTCTAAATAAATAGCGCTGTTCAGTAGAAAAATCTCTTGCACAAAGTTGACTGGTGTTTTAATTATCAGCAGAGACTGCAAATAATTCTTGTTAATGTTCAAAGTTTTCGGGAGTAATCTAGAAGATATGTGTTCTCTCTCTCTCTCTCTCTCTCTCTCTCTCTCTCTCTCTCTCTCTCTCTCTCTCTCTCTCGTCTTATTTACACCCACTTATATTCAAAGCAAATAGTGATTGTTTCAGTGTCATGCAATTATACACAACATACATGTTCTTGTACCCAAGCACACCTAAATACTTAGCATGTATGCAAACCTTCGATGCTATAACCGCAGAAAAGGACTTATACCTACCTCTCTCTCACTGTCACACACACGCACACACAAACATACACACTAGCTCATTTTACCCGAACAATGTTTATGCATCAGTTAACGTCAAGTCAACACAGATCATCGTCGCCTCTTTTGTGACCCTAATTTAGGGTACCCAATCTTCCCGTGAGTCAGGGCGAGGAATGTATTCTACAGTTTTAGCTATTTTTCCTTCATTCCAAGCGTCTAAATTTAGGAGAAGTAACCAAGCCGAATTTATTGGATCTCTCTCTCTCTCTCTCTCTCTCTCTCTCTCTCTCTCTCTCTGTGTGTGTGGTGTGTGTGTGTGTGTGAGTGTGTTACGTGCAGTAAGTGTTCCAATTATGACAACGGATGCACACATACACTTAATATAAACTCTGCATCCTACTGTCTTTGTGTGGACATAAATATATTCAGCATTATGTATGTATAAATGTATGTATGTATGTATGTATGTATGAATGTATACTGGCTGTGTGTGTGTATGTAACTCTTCAAGAAAAATGTCCTCGATAAGATAATGATGGTTCGCGAAGTGTCCACCATAAATGAAATGAAGCGAATATACTAAATCCAAAATACAAATTGAACTGTCAGAAGAAATGGCTGCAACAGAGAGAGAGAGAGAGAGAGAGAGAGAGAGAGAGAGAGAGAGAGAGAGAGAGAGAGAGAGAGTCAGCTTCTGTTCAGACGAAGCCAGAGACATGTACAAATCAGATTACATAAAAGACTGCTTCTGCTCCTCCATCTGTTCATTTCGGCGAGGAATTACGAGCCAAAACCGAAGGAAAGTGAACTGGTTCGTACGTACGTGCGTCCACGGACATAGTCAACAAGTACAGGACATGGAAAATAACAGGAACATTGACATTCCTACATTACTGCTATTATAGCTGTTGCTGATAAAGCAGATGCGATTTCAAAGGGTGACTCAACATTAAAACGAACAGGTCTGGGGGCGAGGGTTGTTGGGGGGGGGGGGGGGGGGGGGGGGGGGGGGGGGATTGTGGTTGGGGAAGGGGGGAGACGGATATAAATGTAGGAGGAACCAAATGGGGTGTTGGGTGTGTCTAAGAGAGAGAGAGAGGAGAGAGAGAGAGAGAGAGAGAGAGATAAGAATCAAATATCACTCCCCCTGAGCATTGGCGACCTCGCTTGACCTCCGTGGGACTGACCAGGTGGGTAGTGGTATGGGCAAAACAGGAACTGAAGAAAGAGGAGGAAGACAGTAAAAGTCTTTAGTTGAATAAAGAGAAAATCTCAGATATACATTCTAGGACGAATATTGTTTTTGTGTACGTACTACGTCGTTCATGTGTATATGTTTAGTCAAAGGTTAAGTGAATTTGATGATTAATCGGCATTTTTAGCTTCAAGTTTGTATGTGTGCGCATGTTTCGTATATGTAAAGCTATCTACCTACATACCTACCTATCTATCTATATACATACATACATACATACAGAGAGAGAGAGAGAGAGAGAGAGAGAGAGAGAGAGAGAGAGAGAGAGAGAGAGGGCGGTTTAACGAACTCAAAAGCTGAAACTGGCAGTGCCAATATTATTCTAAGTTTTTCCTACAAACAGCTTCAGCACATACTATATTTCACACTTCCTCTCATAATTTCCACACAGAGTAAACATATAATTCCTAAGAATCCCTTTCACTACTTTCCTCAAAGGTTCCTCCAGCAGAATTCCTGCTCTGAAAGTGAAGGCCGGTAGAAGAAGGGCCCGATCGCAAGAATTGATCAATTGAAGACCAAAATTTATCTTTGGCGTCCATCTGTTGGAATGGCCTATGGGGGAGGAGGAGGAAGGAGGAGGAGGAGGAGGAGGAGGAGGAGGGGTTGCGACAGGTGGGTTGGATGAGGTGATTGGGGATGGGTCGGGGGGGGGGGGGGGGGGGGGGGGGGAAGGAGGAAGGTTTGTGAGGGATGAAAGTAGAAAGGAGACACTTGTCGATAAAGGTCATGTCCCTTAAGCTCGGACGAGCAGGGGATGGAAGAATCTTATCTTCTATTAATTTTTTTTCTTCTTTATCTGTCGTCGCCAGAGAACCTACCGCTCTTTATGCTGTGCTCAAATATTACTTGGGGTCTCAAGAAGAACAAACTTGACAATAATTGCAGTTTGTGGAAAGCGTGTAAATTTGAATTAATAATAATATTGTTGTGAATAAGTAAGCCCCTTTTCTAGTGTACAGCATGAAGGGTTTTAAGCTTATTTCGAAGTATCGCCATTTAAAGAAGAAAAAGAGTATTACTATATTGACTCATCCATAAGAACGTAATTACTATTCATGGACTTCAATTATGACGCTCTTATCCGTCCGACGTAGTTGAATATTACTTAAAATGACAACGAGGAGACATTGATAATAAAATGGTATAAGCATTATTCTCTATTTAAATTAAACGGAAGGTCGAGCTTGTTGTAAATAATAATAATAATAATAATAATAATAATAATAATAATAATAATAATAATAATAATAATAATAAATAATTAAATAAATTTGTTGATTAATTTAATTTTTCCGAATCAAGCTGGTTGCCAAGTTCCATCTTCCCTCACACCAAAATTCGAAGGCCTTTTAGGCCTACTCATTTTGAATTAATGGTCTCTTAGTCCGACATATACCTCTCTGACGACAGTCCTAATGTACGACAAAGACCTAATTATTTCTTGCACTGCGTGACCCACATGCCTACCACGCGTACCAAATAGGCCTATTCCCAAAACAAAAATGACAATACACTCTACGTGAATATGGCCGGATACCCGTATAATAGGCCTATCTTTCCTCGTCTCCAACAGGGTGGCGACATGATAGCATACAATTGGATGGTTATCCGGACGATTACAAGATTCTGTGGTCTCACTAAAATATGAAAATTTAATTAATTAGGCAGTTGTAGAGGTCAGATGTACACGCAACTTTGCAAGAACGCTGTCAACTTAATAAATGTCATTTAAAAATAATAATAAATATATAAAAATAATAATATTAATATTAAAGGTGTTATGAACTCTCAACCATTTTATCCCTTTGTGTCTCGACTTGATCAGACTTGACGTATCGCAGCGTTTATGGCGCCTCACCTGTCCAATCTTTTATTTATCTTTGTTTATTTTTTCTCTTCTTCATTCCCTAACACATCCGTACTCGTGGGTGGTCCTTGTTCCTCCCTCTCACTCCCCCTACCTACCTTCCTATTCCCCTCTCCCCCCTCCCCTTTTCTTCACCCCACCTAGCGTTCCCTTACGGACGCCATATTTGGACAGAAAGTTTATTTGGACGTCCCTACGATGGCTTTATCACCTTAGGTCTCTAATCCACCTGTCTATTGCACCTCCGGCCCCTTCTACCCCGTTCGCCAAACACCTCACAGTGTCAACAAACAACCTTTTTCTCTTTCCTATTTAGTCGCGTCGGCTTGTACTTCTACAGGGTCCTGGATGTAAGGATTTTTAACAAGTACCTGTAGTTCGATATTGCATCTAAATCGTCTCGCTCTCGCATCTAACAGCCAAACACCTCGCTATATTAACAGGCACACATCTTTTCTAACTATTCTTCTTGACTATAAGAAAGTATGATCACATCACAGCGCCTAAAGTCACCGGCTTAATTTAATGCCTCTTCTGAACGGTTACGGTCTTAGCATGTGGGATTCAAGTATGCAAGTGTGGTTCAGAATTAAATGCGGATAATCCCAGTCAATCATGGGATTTTTCTTGAGCCATGGGTTAAGCGCTGGGCACCGGTTTTAACCCTTAAACTAGAACCTCAGTCTCAAATTTAAAATATTCTAAAGTTTGTACTAAATAAAAAAAAAAAAAAAGTCTGAATCTCTCCAGATCTGCTTCTTTCTGTCTTCATCACCTTTCTATACTGTAAATTAGTCTGCCATCACGAATGTAACTGTTTTAAACAAAGTACTCTTTAAAGCTTTTTCAAAACAGGAACTTGATTCCGACTAAAGAAAACTCTCCCCTGTCCGAGTTCTAAATTTAGACCCTGCCCCTACCTAACCATACATAGGTCGCAGATAAAAAAACGGAAAGGATAAAATACTTTGGACAGTTTCGCATGTCACAATGGCGGAGAACTGTTTTCACTCCCCACGGATTCTAACGTTGATAACTGCAAATCGCTTTTATGTGGCTATAAAAGTCCAGTGGAAGGGGATTAACTCTATTGACAATTACTGTTTGTAAAGGCTTCGCAGCGCAGTGCTATGCTCTCATTTGATTGATGTTCTAATATACGAGTAATCACGACTACTTTGAAATAGCAACCCATGAGCTAGATGGTTTTGTGGAGTAAGTTTGTATCAATAAAGATACCAGGCGGATGACTCTTGAATTCGAGAGATTAACTTAGGTTACGTTATTGGGGCTGGGTCAAGTTCACGGTGAAATTGGCAAGGTTAAGTTAAATTAGACAGGAGAGTAATCTGATGTTGCATCCCTATAACCAATGAATAGTAAATGAGGTGGAAATGACTACCTCAGTGATGCATTTACATGATGATCATTATCATCATCATCGCCTCCAACGCCCCGGGACACAAAAGGGCTTTGTAAAATCCAGTAACTCAATATTCATCTCCAGCCTTCCTTCTCACAATTCTTATGCAAAAGTGTTGGGTCTTCCAGCTAATAAATCAACCAATACTGATGCCACTGCGATTCAAGCAGACTAATTTATTAGTATATTCCATATATTCCATGATCAAGTATCTCAGACCTTATGAGAATCAGTGTCAACAGCAATTGGAGCTGCATAGAAAATGGGTTCCCTCTTCATCATCAAAACGCATATTTGGACCACTGTTTTTCACCTTGAATGGAAAATGAATACGCAATGGATCCTTACCGTTTCATACAATATTTATGTCTTCAGAACTTTTAGATAAATGCACAGTCGCACTGTCATTCCTTTTAATGCAAAAATTATAAAGTAACACTATCGCCTACATTTATCTTAATGCCGGAAAAACTCCACTGAGATTTTCAGAGCATTTTCTAATATAAAGGGTTTCAAAAACCGCCCAAGATGGTATTAATGGCAGCCGTTTTCTTTTGCATAAGTTTTAATGGAAACCACTTACAGGGAAATACAGTCACTCTCTCAAAAGTCATATTGGAAAACACTGAATGATACTTTTACAATTCACTTCTCAAATGATTCACCTAAAAGAGAGAGAGAGAGAGAGAGAGAGAGAGAGAGAGAGAGAGAGAGAGAGAGAGAATGTCAATGAAATCACCTACCGATAACCTACCAAAAAATTTCAACTGTATTTATATATAATATATATATATATAACAAACCTCTCTATCAGTTCCATCAAAGGCAGAGAATAAAAAATAATAATACACCTTTGATATAGTCGAATGGTATCAACAGCAGCGAGAGAGAGAGAGAGATAAAAACCAACTAAACTAGGCCTGAGTAAAATCGAAAAGTTTATGGCACCACGAGACGACAGACGAAGACAACGTACAGACCAAACCAAAAAAAAAAAAAAAAAACACACAAACAAGAAACAGACAAAATGCAGACAGCCCTTAATCCAGTCGTGTTAGGAAATAGAGAACTGCATTAACTGTCCGGGCACAGCAATCTTTGTGATGGGGGGGAGATGTTATCATAGGCTACAGAAGCTATAAACTAGAAGGTATATAAACTAGACGTGTCGGTGTCGGGGTAAGGCGATGTGGTACAGATGGAAATGCGGAATAGGAGTAACGAGCTTGGAACGTCAAAATGAGATAGGGGACATAAAAAGTAGGAAAATGAAGGCACAAAATTAAAAACATGCAGCTGGTGCTACAAAACTTGGAAAAGAATAATAAATGGTAACAGATAATTGGAACGTAATAGTACACTCATGAATTTGAAAGAAACATACAGACAGACAGGCAGAAATCAAAGTACGAAGTTTTATAAAGAAACAACAAATTAATGCAATTAATTTGATTAACTAAGAACTATCATTGCTGGGGATCTTTTTAATGTCAATAAATTACACACTTCCTAGAGGGGCGGGGATGGAGCATAGCATAATGAAATCTAAATTTCCAAAAGACACACAGTTAATAAGATGGCGCAACAGTATAGAACCTAATTAAGAAAAGGCTTATAACAACTCTCTCTCTCTCTCTCTCTCTCTCTCTTAAAGATGTGTAGGGTGAGGAAACAGAGAAAGGGAAATGGATCCGAATGAACCCTGAGTACAGAAATGTCAATCTCAGACTCAAATAAAGGAACGTAACTGAAAAGTTTTTAGGAATATATGAAAAATTTGAAAAATTCATATATAAATATTTTACATACTTTGAAGTTCGTATTATCATTAAATTAATTAATATACAATAATGTACTGTTCCTCTTTAAGTGCTTGTGACAGTCCGTGAGAGAGAGAGAGAGAGAGAGAGAGAGAGAGAGAGAGAGAGAGAGAGAGAGAGAGAGAGAGAGAGAGAGAGAGAGAGACGGCACCACATCCACCTTTTTCCACTGGTTTAATCTTACCAATGAAAGCACCCAGGGTCAGATTCGATTTCCACCAACGGTAACCTCACCAGGCATCCCAGCTAAGATCTCCCCAAGTGCTGGGATGACCTGGTCCTTAATTAAACGTCATTAGAGAGAAAACCCTCGTATCGTGCGAAAGATCTCCTCTGTGCAAAAGCTCACGCTTTTTTTGTGAAGAGGAATCTTCTCGAAAATGAGAGAGAGTTGAAGAACCTTATCCGAAAAGTAATTGTCTGTCTAGCGTTGGAATTGAAGATTTTTCGTTTCTCCTGATGGTATACACACACACACACACACACACACACACACATATATATATATATATATATATATATATATATATATATATATATTATAGTAATATATATATGTATATATATATATATACATATATATATATATATATATATATTTATATATATATATATATATATATATAAAGATATGTATATATAATGAAAATTGCAAAAACCATGGATTTCCGTTCAGCGACAAAATGAAATGAATTAAATGAATGGATGTGGTTTCGTCTTTACAACTAAAAATAACCCACCTGAAGGCTTCATAAAACCAAAATAAATGTGCATCGCAAAACTGCACCATAATATGTCATAACATGGCTATGCAAGGTCCATAGTATCAATGAGTAAATCAGAATCTACCAAATCAGAAATTCTGAATTTCAAATAATTCCAAAAATTATTTGAGTAACTCACAATTGACTTTGAGGAAAAATTTAAAGTATTATATGTTAAAAACTTCAATATCCATGTACAAGATATATATATATAATTAAATGAATTCTTTCATCACATCACCGTGATTTATTTACTACAACCATTGAGCATACAAATGTCGTTTAATATCCAATTCACGCTACTAAGGGAATATATATAAATATATATATATATATATATATATATATATATATATATATCCTATATATATATATATATATATATATATATATATATATATATATATATATATATATATATATATAGATAGATAAGATAGGACATCCAGAATGCAACGTGGAACCACCTTTCTCGCATCTGAAATGACAGCAGCTTCGCAGCATTCCATGACCAAATTGTCGGGACCGAATACAACTCCCTGGGGTCCCGTCCCCACGAGAACTTCTTAACAAAGCAATACCTTTGCAGAGAAGAATCCGCTCACGCGCGCTGAGCAGCAACGGGACGAGACCGAGGAAGCAAGGAGAGTTCAAAGGAGCCTAAATGGCTCGGCGGAATGAGCGCAGGAAAATCTAATCAGAAGGAGGGGGAAGATCCTCCATGGGGCGAGTGTAAGGATGCATTTCAAGAGGGAAGGAGAAGCAGGACGTGCTTTGATGGCTCGCATTCTCGTTGTGATCTAAACAGGTGCCTTTGGTTAGGGGTAAATTTGAAAGGGTGACGAGGACTGTGAGACTCCTCATTGGTAAATTCAAATTTTGATCTGAATATATATATACGTTTTCATAGAACATGTATATATTTGGATATTTACGCGCAAGCACACGCACTTGAACATATATATATATATATATATATATATATATATATATAATATATATATATATATATATATATATATATATATATATATATATATATATATATATATATATATATATATATATATATATATGTCTGTTTATGTATGTATGTATGTAATATATATAAATTTATATATATACACATATATATTATACATATTATATATATAATATATACTATGTATAATAAAGTGTGGTTGTGTTTGTGCGTGTGGAATTACAACTGCATCTGAATATTTTCATTTTTCATGAATTTGCCTCAGCTGGATTCAATCCAATTTTATTTTACTTGGAAATTATGAACCAAGAGAGTGTAACATCACTCTGGAATCATACTGTAGAAGATTTCAGTCAAAAAGTGGAATATTTAGCCAGATGGAAGCGTTCTGGTTGTTTATTTTATGTTTCCCAAATGTCAACTTGTATGAATACCAATTATTAGTAATTTCATATCTGCACAGCATTCAAATGGTAACTCTAAGCCTTCTGTGTCCTGTAACGAAGACAAATACCCCTAAGTAATGAGCAGTTCCTAAGTTATAAATAAGAAAAATAAATAAATTTTATATGCACTACTTTATTGTTATAGATACAATCCCCTGAATATATTCATATTCATACATTAAAATTTACGTTGCAGCTTCAGAGGGTCGAAAACACGGGAATTCAATCGAGAAAAGAAAATAAAATCCCCCCCCCCCCACAAACAAAAGGAGTGATCTATCAAGAACGATGTGCAAACACGAGCACGATGTGGAGCTCTTGCTGTTATTAGATTTCCACGGATATATTGCACCGTCTTTCCTGTATTCTTTGTTATTGTGTTTGCAGGGTCATTCCACGTCGTTCCCTTCGTGAAAATAAAAGATTATGGTCGTATACTATTTCTTTGTTTTGAATTCAGAACTGTGAGGTCTCCGTCAGGAATCGGATGCACTGGATTCCCATTCCGGTGTGACTCAAAGGTTCATGGAGACATTGGTGTAGGAACTGCAGGGTTATATAGGAAGCATATGCATATAATATATACATATGGATGTGTGTGTGTAATGTATGTTTGTATATATGTGTGTATATATATATATATATATATATATTCTACTATCTGTATATGTATGTATATATATATATATATATATATATATATATATATATATATATATATTATATATATATATATAATAATATATACAGTGTGTGTGTGTGTGTGAGAGAGAGAGAGAGAGAGAGAGCGAGAGTGAGAGAGAGGAGCTAGGAGGAGAAGAGAGGAAGACGAGAGAGAGATTATTCACACACATATGAACCTCCAGTTTAGTTTAGTTTTATTTTCCCGAGCGGATTCAGTATCGATCAAACACTTAAAAGGATAATATATGCAGTGAATTCAACACTGCTGATCATCGGAGCCACCTACTTTCCAGATTTTTTGTGTTTGTGTGATAAATACATATATTGTATAGTGTGTACATACACGAAAATATTCACTGCAGTCCTAAAACGCACCATACCCCTAACTCTAATACTTATGCATTTCTTCCAAGTACAGAGATAAAAAACAGTGTTAATTACTGGGACATGGATAAGACGAAAAATCCCAGGGAGTTTTAACGCATTTGGTGGAGCTAAGCAAAAGAGAAACGTCGTCTCTCCTTTGAGGAGATACCGCAGGTTTTCAAACAAAGTTGCATCCAACAAACAATGTTGCAATATTCAACAAAGGAAACGATACTTTTTCTTTGCCTTCATGATTAGAGGAGAGCACTAAACTGTAAGTTTGTTTGTATGGTGTTTTTACGTTGCATGGAACAAGTGACGCCGACGGCTTTATGCGACTTCCGAACCACGTCGAGAGTGAACGTATATCTCCAGAAATACACATCTCTCACTCCTCAACGGAATGCCCGAGAATCGAACTCGCGGCCACCTAGGTGGCACGCCAACACCATACCGATCACGCCACTGAGGCACTACTAAGATAAGTAGTTGTTAATCGATAACTTTTAGCTTAGTTTTAGAAACCTGTGCCATGGCCACTAAAGAATAATAAACACTGTTAGAGAACTTCTAAATGACAACAAAAATCCATATATTATTCTTAATTACTTTTTCCTTAGGAAAGCAAAGTCATCGAAGAGGTAAAAGATATCTTTCAGAAGGTGGTCTGTCTTTCTTCTACAACTAAGAGATGACAAAATAGGAACGTCTTATCTACACTGTTTTCCCTTCCCGGCCAATCCAACCTTTTCTATTTTAGTAGAGTGTTCCTTTGGGTACATCTTGAATGATAAGCGTTTGTCATCTAGGGATTAAACCGTGCAACGTCAACGCTACATATATCAAAAACATGAAGGAACACTACCCGAAATATAAGGAAATGCTTAAATTTATTCGTATGCTTAAACATTACATCATAAGAAGGTCCACAAACATAGCACAATCACATACAATATATATAGATAATACATATATATATAATATATATATATTAATAATATATATATTATAAATATATATATATATATATATATATATATATATATATATATATAATATACACGTACGTTTTCAATAAAATAGAAAAAACAAACGGAGAAAGAGATGCGAAAAGACTTTACCCTGTATTATATTCCCAGTTTTTTATTGAATGTTCTACGTAGCGGGCGTTCCCAGCATGCACAAGCGTGAGTGCCATTAGAATTCTACACATACGCAGTGGTAAACAACTGTTCCGAAGCACAGACAGATCTGCTGTGTATTTACCAATGTTTTGCTACCTGTAAATTTATTGGCGCCGCAAACAGCGCGGTACGTCTTTTGCAACGGATGATAAAATTGCAAATAAGAAGATGAATGTCGTTCGACGTAGCCTCACAAAACTATTTCGCAACTTAATAATGAATCAGCTTATACAGATCTGCAGTACATTTACCTTTGTTCTCCAACTTTTTAATTTAATGGGTTAATAGCCACCTCACTGAGTGCATATTGGAACCGGAACCAACTTGAAATAAAGATGAATGTTTCATTGTAATCTCTCAAACCTCAATACGTCTTTGCATCGGATGCTAAACTTACAAATAAGATGAATGTGTTTGATTGAAAATCTCAAAATTATTCTCTAAATTAATAACGAATTAGCATAGATAGACCAACGGACATTTATCTACGTTTTCATACCTTAAATCTAATTGAAATTACAAACATCTCAATATGTTTTTACACTGGATGCTAAAAATACAAATACGACGAATGTATTTGACGTGGACTCTTAAATACTTCATTGCAAGTTAATAATAAATTATTCTAATGACTTTATGGCTGAAAGTTCTTTCTTCCGTTCAAGGACTCTTAGGGTTGATAATAATAATAATAATAATAATAATAATAATAATAATAATAATAATAATAATAATAATAATAATAATAATAATAATAATATCCACATCAAGGTGTAAATAGAAGCTACTTTTTTAATAAGGATAGTAATAATTCAAGTAATAAAATCCACACACAAGTCATCCAGGTGTAAAAAGAAAAGTCTCGCCTTTTATCCCACCTTTGTAATTATATCAGAGGCGCAATTATAAGCGTTAGAAAATAAACATAATTAACCACTCGACTCTTTTATTTATGGTCCCTCTGGGAGCGCCTCGGTCTCCTTTGAGCCGTCATCAGCGAAAATAACCGAAGAGAGAGACACTGCAATCTTAAAGTATCTCATTACATTAATTGCCCAATAAATAAGCTCTAAAGGAGAACGCACCCTAGTCCCGTGATTTACGGCTATTATTGTCTCTCTCTCTGAGGAGCAAAAAAAAAAAAAAAAAAAAGAAGGATCTGTGATTTCCACTTTTCCGCAATTGATGATCCAATGAACAAATGTCCCTTTTTTCATATGTATAGAAAACGTGACGTCATCGTGTGTATTTCTGGGTATCTGCTTAACTGTGTGTATATGAGTGAATAGTACACAGGTATAAAACTGGAAAATTGTAGTAAAAGAGAATAAGATAAGGAAAATGCGGATGTGAAAATTCTAACGATTTTACTTCAAATTTTATCTACAGTAATGTAAGCATTAATTTATTCATTTGAAATAAAGATTTCAAAAAAATAAAAAAAAATACAGTGTGCATGCTTTTAATCCTAAACAGCATATTTAAGTAGTCACGACTTAATAAATAGCAAACTATTATATTCTTTCTACAAGCGCTGTTAACCTTGTAATTCGGTTGTTACGCAATACATACCAGGTCACCTGGGTCTTAATTCGAAGGATTAATACCAAAACATCGTCACGTTTACGTTAGGTCACATGTTAATCTACTGAATTCTACGTTAAAAATTTTTTTTAAAAATCTTTACTTCACTCAGCCACACATTAGGTCACGGAGATTTTACTTTAGAAAGCCCATAATAATTTTTTTTATAATAAACGATCGATTTCCCTACATTCAGCGACATCCCAATTTATCAGCTTCTATTATCTCGAACATGACAAAAATGATTTATTCCTGGTATCAAAGATGAGGGTCTCTGGACGAAAAACAGAGGTAAAAACTACTGGGGGCACCGAATTTCGCTCCTCAATCAATGCTTAACCCACACTCGTGCTTTCCTGACAGATACAACGCTTACGAAGCGGACAACAAATTAACTATTTGTGTGTAGTGTTGGGGTGTTTGTGTATATATATATATCATATATATATATAGATATATATATATTATATATATATATATATATATATATATATATATATTAGATATATATATATATATATATATATATATATATAATATGTTTGTGTGTATATACATGTACTTATATACATTTAATATTATACATAGTTTACACACACACACACACACACACATACACACACACACACATATATATATATATATACAGATACAATATCTATAATATATATATATATATCTATATTTAAACTATTATATATACATGAAAGTTTATGTCTGCAATATAAATTTTCACCATAGTTCCTCTTATAATAAAATTCCGACTACAGCCGCGCTGTGAACTGAGAGAGCGCCAACCAATGTGCATAGTGAGCTTTGCAATGTTTTTTAAATGATATTTCGTGAAAAATTAACAAGTGAGTGGATGTCTTATAAGACGTCCTTAACGGTTATTTCACCGAGAGATTTAGTAGTATATCTGCATAATTGATTCTTCTTCAGTTCCCCCTTATTTTCTCACTGAAATTACGGTTCCTTTAATTCTTCACAAGGAGCAATACTTTTTTTCCTTTGTAGGGCTTCGATCGCGAGTGGATACGGAGTGGGTTATTTAATTAGTACTAATCGTCAGATATTATCAGTTCTATGATATGTATAAATTCATTATAACAGGCAAGTATACTTTCAGTATACATGATGAAATATTAAGGGTCACTGCATGAATATCTTTGAATCTTCGGAATCACTATTTACAAATGAGGTTTCTGATAAACCTGAAATTTTATTAATTAAAATCAAACAGAACCTTAATTATCCTTAAGACTATGACAGTGCCTCACGCCAAGCTTCAACTGAGCTCCAAATTATCTAAAACAAGAGAAATGACGTCAGCGCGTTGATCATTTGTATCCGTAGCGGGGACGTAATTCGAGAACCGGCCTTTGATTAATTGTTGCAGCCCGGTAAGCAATAACTCTGGAATCGATTTCAGTACTTGTATAAATATATTGCATCGAACGTAATGGTTGATCCACATCATGAATGAAAACGATTTTGCAGACTTCAGAAAACTTCGCAGGAAAGACAGGCATTGTTCGTTGAAATTCCTAACCTTATCGATGCGAGAGATACAGGTTTTTAATAATAATAATAACAATAATAATAATAAGAAGAAGAAGAAGAAGAAGAAGAATAAGAAGAAGAAGAAGAAGTGTTCACTTTGAAATATATACACACGAGAGAGAGAGAGAGAGAGAGAGAGAGAGAGAGAGAGAGAGAGAGAGAGAGAGAGAGAGAGAGAGAGAAAGCCTTATCGTTTGAGAATGACAGCTCTAGGGTACGAAAGACTTCGATGTTTGTGTCAGAAAATGGATCGAATCCTCTTGAATTCCTCAACAGTCTGGTCCACGACCAGATGCTCTCTCTCTCTCTCTCTCAAAATAAACTTTATGAATACTGGAATGTTTATTTCTCACATTTTTTTTTTACTTGCGGAGCATTTTTCAGAATATGAATACATTTCCCAATTTTGCCGATACCTGACAATTTCCGTACCACCACCAACCCCCTCCCCCCTTCCCTTCTCTGACCCCTATCTCCGACGGGAATCTGGGTCCTCCTGAGATTGACAAGATAAAACCTTTGAAAACCCGTAAAAAAACGGAATCACTGGAGAGAACATTCGTGAATACGTGGGCAAGTAGGCCTACGGTGTCGAGGGAACGACGGTGAAGAGTGTAGGGTCCGGTAAGGAGAATGTAAAGGACTCTTGTGGCTTTCCTCCGTTTCACTGTTGCATGGATATGATTTAAAAAAAAAAAAAAAAAAAAAAAAGCATGCGCTCCTCGGGAGACTCCCAGCCTAGAAATATGTTTGTGTTTATGAGTTTTTGTTAAAGGATTCATTGCTTCTTTTATTTTTTTATTTTATTTTATTTATTTATTTTATTTTTTTAAAGTACATATGGGGGATTCATTGCTTCTTTTTCCTTCTTTTTTTTTTGCTTTAAAGTACAACGTTGTTTTCCATAGTAAATTTAAGAGAGAGAGAGAGAGAGAGAGAGAGAGAGAGAGAGAGAGAGAGAGAGAGAGAGAGAGAGATGCTAAAATTGTAAGCTCCCTAAGAGTTATTTCGATTTCTCTAACGATATTGCAAAGCGAAATATTAGAACGTCGTGATTCAAATGGTTAGGATCTCTGATATTGGGAGAGAGTATACAAATATCACCAAAACCTATAAAACAAAAACTACCTGCTTGGAAACTAAACACTGACAGACGAAGAACAATTACCGGTTCCTTCATGCACAAATTGCTTTGTCGGCAACCGTAAACATAATTAGGAACACATGACTATCAATTTTCTGAGCACTTGGCCAGCTAAAAGATAATGGATAGCAGCTGTAACAATAAATGAAAAAAACAAAAAAACAAAAACAAATGCAAAGAATCCCAGTAAAGTGATATAACGCGCAGAGTCCGGTTAAAGCTGTCAAAACCTTAATTCAACTTTTTAAACAAACAAAAGTCAGTCATACCTGCATCGAATAGGCTTAAATGCTCTCTCTCTCTCTCTCTCCTCTCTCTCTCTCTCTCTCTCTCGTTACACCTTAATATACACACACACAACCTAATGAATTCTCT
>NC_087203.1:107331307-107336307 GCF_015104395.2 Macrobrachium nipponense | reverse complement strand
GAATTATGCACAATTTCAATCAAATGCATTGCATCATTATCTAACATAAACTAACCATCAAAACAAGGTGATCAATAATACTGTCCCTATTACTAACTTTTTATCATTTTTACTTGCCTCCATATTTCTCACCCTTTCAATTCTTACACCCCAATTCATCTAAACCGTTGCAATTTTACATTCCATAATCACGCTTTACTTCCATAATGCAGAGTGGGTTCAACAGTTACTGCCACTCATTCCTACAGAACCTTTCTTTCATACAGGTAAACCTTACACACCATGGTCAGCCACATAATCTGACTTTCACCATCACACCGAATTATCTCAGTATAAATCCCTTTACGCCTGTACTTTTTTACATTCTTTAATCTTCTCACAAGACAACAGTCATTTTCACAAGTAATCCTCTATACAACCATTTCTTTTTTTATACAATTCAACTCTTCCTCTCTGTTGTCCAGCTTACTCCGCAAACACGCAAAATATTCACTCCACCGATCCAGAACTGCTTTCTCTTCAGACAGAATCCCTCTGTTCGCATATTTCATTCAATAAATCAATTTCTCATTCACCTTTGCTCAGCATTTCTTCTCTGCAGAATAATTCTTCTTCTAGCCAAAAGAATCTCATCCTTTCAGTTTTATTACTTGCTTCTTTTCTTCTCTCAGTAACTACCAGACTCTCTTTTTCATCCTATTGTATACTCTACATGATCTCAACTGTCATGCAATAGTACCTCAAATAAACACTCTCTCTCTCTCTCCTCTCTCTCTCTCTCTCTCTCTCTCTCTCTCTCTCTCTCTCCACATAGTTTCCTCAATCCGCGAGTTACAAGTATTAATCCTTCCTAACACCCTACAACTACACACTCTAATTGTTGATTATGACCCTGTCCAAGAAATTTCCATAATTTTCATAAATTCACTCCACATCTGAGTCTTAGCACTACACCATTTTTTGCCCATTATCCTTTTATAAAGATTCTCACTTCCCCCTCATCAAAACGTAATTGTCATCACTGCATTTACAGCCGCAGCTTCTCGCCTTCCCCTCGAACTTGAGTGTCGAGTGTCTACCTATCTTAACTTTTACTTCAACCAAAACATAATGAGACATACCACTAGCCCCTTCTTGTTTTGCCACTACATCCACTACTTGCCCGTCCATGCGGGAATTAATATATATATATATATATATATATATATATATATATATAATATATATATATATATATAAATGTGTATGTATGTATGTATGTACTTTCTCTTCACTTGCTCATATTTTATCATCCTAAACCAGGATCCTAACACGGGTCCTCTATCTGGTAAGGCAAAAGTATTCTCAGTCACCGCTAGTAACTAAGCTGGCTGTAAACATTCTACTGGAGGACTAGAGCTCAAAGTTCATGTACTCTATTTAAAATCAAATGTTTTGATGCCAATGCCTATCAAGAGTTATGCTTTTAACATAAAAAAAAGCATTAAAGATTTTGCATCTGTTACCTACCAGCAATTCACCCATAACCCTCACAATACCGGACTTACTCAACCACTCACTCATTTGTTACTCATGAATTTACTCATTTTGCCAAGGTATGGACGTGAATCTTAAGTGCAACCCACCTTCTTTATATGGGTGAGAGGCCAGCACGAGAGAGAGAGACTTCCTTTCCTGTCCCAAAAGGGGAAGAGCACCGAACATTATGTAAATTAATTCGTATTACCGTCAGAATTTCTTTTTTGGGATGTCTGGGTGTGATGACGATGTAACACTCTTCACAAAAGGATGTCCAAAATTAAGAAATGCTTCCCACTGACTACTCAAACATGCAAGGCACGGCGCAGAAAACTCTGTTGCAAAGTTTAGGAAAAAACGAGGGACAATGTATTGCAAGCAATTTGAACTTTTATGTTTTTCAAAAGTGTCGCGATATGTAGCTTTATAAACTAAATAAGGTTTCATTTAATGTATAAAACCCTACAAAAGTGAATTAATCTCCACATTCCCAGTAACAAATGAAGATATTATAAATGAATTTCCCTGTTTTGGACTTTTATATTTATGTATCCACCAGATTTTCCATGAACATTTTGAACTTCCTCTCCCAACTCATCTCGTTCCAGAGAGAGAGAGAGAGAGAGAGAGAGAGAGAGAGAGAGAGAGAGAGAGAGAGAGAGAGAGAGAGAGAGAGACATGGGAAGCATAATATTATCTGAATGAGCCCACAATTCCTCTGCGAAAGTTCTGCAAGTGGATTTTACAAGATAAAAACTTCTCCGATTTAAATAAATTCATATGAGATAAGAGTAACCCACTTGGCAATATGACCAAACTCTGATGTGCCTGCATTTCCTCTGTGCTTCTTGTCTGTGGCTGTGTATCGTTTTAAATCTGTCCGAGGACCAGCAGAATCATACTGGAAATTTGCTTTTCATACTGCATCGTTGCATATGTTTAATTTATATTACAAACTGCCCAGAAAACAATACTGGCAATCTATTGATGAATCACTGCATTTGCATGGGGCCGACAAGATATCTTACGGTAATTGTGCAACACTACAGGAGAATCATTCCCTTCCTTTTGTTATCTGCAACTGTTGTGTTGTACTGGATAGGTTTAGTTCTTAAAAATCACTAAACAAATCACGAGTCTGAAGATTCGAGTTTGTTTCCACAAAACATTTTCCAGACATTTCATCGTTTCCTCAGTGCAGATAACATAATATTTCCACATGGCAGTGACATGACGTAATGTCTCGAAACCGTCTGTGGATACAAACTTCCTTCATCAAACTTGTGGTTAATTATAGATTGCTTGGTGGTGAAGCTGTCGCTGGGCAAGTTTTAATTGTTGTTGGTATGGTTAAGCTCTTGTGTGCCCCCTGGGGAGCTATGCTGAGTTATTTTGATCCCAGCCACAATATAAGTCAAATTTAAAATCGTTATTTGTCTATCAAGCGAAACATAGGCTGGGTTTGATCTGTCAATCATAGAGTCGAACTGTTTATTGATGTTAATAGAAATGGATGGACAAAAAATAACTTTTGAATGCTTTCGTTAGTCTAAAACACGAGAGATTATTTACTTGTCGAGTTCACGTTACGATGCGCTTCTTTAAAATATAAATAATAAATGTGTCAAAATATGGGTAATGAAACAATTTGCCAGACGGAATTACTTTGTGATTTTCGAGCATATAGTTGTATCATCAATCACACGTGAAGTGAAATTGTCATGCATCATTCAAACGGGTATTTTATAGTATAGTGGTCTACCATAGAAATTAAGGACAAAATGTAATAATAATGTAAAAATAAACAATAAATACTTGAATGATTGCCTCATACCTATCAAAAATAAATCATCTTGTTTATTATGACAAATAATTTAAAGGGGGCTTCATTGCATGGTGAATGCTGTCAAATTTGACGGTAAGACTGTATGAGTAATCCTAGAGGATGAATTATCAAATGTGTAAAAATTGCATGTGCTAAGTTGTCTGCTTTCAGTGCCTTTACCTGAAAGCACCTCTTGACTCAATTCATTCCGTTTAATATAAAGAGGAGTTGCTTGAAGCCTGTTTAATGCAAAGCAGTGTTGCTTTGGGTCTAAATAACGGAAGTGTCCTTGCTTTAAAACCCTTGAATGAGAAAATGCTTTTTTTTTTCAGGCTTTTTTCTTTTTTAAATTTGTTGGTTTAAGTACGAATGGAAACCAGTACCCTAAGTCACCAATGAAAAGTCAGTGTTTTACTGTATGGCAACATTAGTTTAAGCTTTGTCAATGAACATATTTTTAAAATCAATCTTTTTAAAAGACACGCCGCTTGAAACACGTCTAATGGAAAGATACGTTGCAATATGTCTGCGTAATGCCCATAAAAGCTACTTTCCCGAGAAAGAGCAGAGGAGACACTGTCTCCTTAATGGAAAAACCAACTTAAAGCTTAAGAAGTGCAGTGGCGTTGGTGTAACGTGCTATGCAAAATGAAGCTGTCGGACGCAAGATAAAATCTTTATTATCGTCACACACAAGTTAAGAGTAGCTAAGTCACTACTGAAATTTATTACTGGAAGTGTTCAGAGGTGATTTAGAAGATTACGTAGTTCCCCCTCACGTGATCACTTCATCAACAAGGGCAAGTTATATTAAAGTATGAATGGTGAGATGGTAATGGTAACATTTGTTAGAACTGACAGAAAATAGGAGAACTAAAACCCACGTTTCCTGCACCTATGAAAGTGAAAAACCAGTATATTCAATTCACCATAATCTTACACTAGAGAGAGAGAGAGAGAGAGAGAGAGAGAGAGAGAGAGAGAGAGAGAGAGAGAGAGAGAGCATCAATGAAAACGTCGCATCTTTCGTCTTGAAAGTCCCGCTCGTGTGTAAGGACAAATCGTAAATCACCCGAAACAGTTTTAGCTGGTCCATTCACCTGTCCGGTAACGATATTGTAGAGGCGTCTCGCCATTAGCAACATTGTTAAAGTCAATGGGCAGAAAAAGGGGTAAACAGAATTCCCAGTGGCTCCCTGGAGATGATTTAGGCAGCCGGATAAACAGGAACAACATGCACCCCCGACGAGTTAGTTAGCTGTGTAAACACTTAACTAGAAGTGACATCATTAAAGCCTCTGTGCTGCAGGGATTGGCAATTTGTTTGTGTAGCCCCCAGATACGCGGCTTCTTCATTTTTTGTTTCTCTTTATGACGTTGTCCCTGGCTTTGCCAAACACGTTATGGTGTCAATATGAAACAATTGTTTTCATCATTATGCAACTACAGAACCCTTATCTTATTCATGTACTTTCGTACGTGAATAAGTAACACGGCAATTAATTCTCTAATTGGATGAAGCCATTAGGCCTAGTAGGCCGAATTGGCTGTAAATTCCAATTAGGATAACTTAAAGAAGGGTGATAAATTTACGATTCGGTCTCTCCTTGTGATCGAGAAATATCTTGGGCGTGATTTTATGGGCAATTTGACTAAG
>NC_087203.1:107281307-107326307 GCF_015104395.2 Macrobrachium nipponense | reverse complement strand
GACAGCCTGCTTGTAACAGGAGCCCACCAACAGTATAATTTCCCAATTCCGGTGAACTAAAATGCAACACACGAATGCCGTAACCTTGATGCCCAAATTTTCATACCTTCGTCCACATAATCTCGCGTTCTTTTATTCATTATCTTTCCCTTTTATGCTTTGTGATCGAGACAGGAGATTGATTCATCTCTCCTCTTTTTGGCATAGGCCTACCCTGAGCAGAATGAAAAAATGGTTAATTTATTGCCCATTGTCTTGTCCGAAGTAAGAATAGCTATTAAGCTTTCACTCCATTTCCTATAAAACAGCCTCTCGTTTCGTCACTGGATTTAATAATATAACGTGGGAAAAAAAGGTCGTCTCAGGAGACAGAGAAACTTTTATTATTCTCTTCCTCTCCTCTTAGCAGACAGAAAAACTCGCTAAAGAAACTCATGATGAAATACGCTTTTAGATAATGGTATAAAATGAACGATTAACGACCCAGGGCTACAGACCTTCATTAACTATTTGGGGAGTCCGTATCTCTTGAAAGCCACAAGAGCCGAGTTTTATCAACCCATCTTGATTGAGAAGAGGAATATAATGTCTGGTGGATTTCGTAAGTGGAATTCGCAGATGGTTTAGGACCCATTCCTTGTAGGCTTTCTAAAAACACTCGATCACAACTCCTACCCACCCTACATACCTACCTACCCAGACACTTTCCTACCTTCTACCACGCCCCACCACCAGCAGATTTGAACGCATAAACCACCAACAGTAAAACGACCAAGACTCTTGCAAAATTCTCGATTCTGTACTTAATAAATAATCCCTTAAGTGGCAGGTCTTGTTTTCCTTCTAAGGTTAGGTAAGACTTCGTCTTTCTCTCACACACCTTAACTAGGCAACGACATTTGGTTGTTCGTCCAAGCAATGTTTTTTTAGAAAGCAAATAAAAACGATAGAAAACTGTGTTAATTTTGTGTAGCAATGTCTGGGAATAAATAGACGCTTTATCTTAATTTCTGAGAATATGCGAATTCTCTCCAGTTTTTGGGAGTTACTGAACTGTCTCTAAATGACATGACGTAATTGAATCCCATAACTTGACTTTAGAGAATAAATATATCTTTTAATTTCTGGGAACATGTAAATTGTCAATGTTAATTTCTTTAAATAAATAAAACAAATTTCTTAATTTCTGGGAGTAAGTACATTGTTTCTCAATTTCTGGGTAAAAATAAATTATTTCTATCAATTTTTGACAGTAACTGAATTGCCTCTTAATTTCTGATAATAAGTAGATTGCCTCTTTTAATATATGGGGATTAATAAATTGTCTCTTAAAGAAATAAATAAAATGATTGACCTTACCTTCTCATAATAATTTACCCTTAATTTTTGGAAGTGTTCGTAAAGATAACATTTTGGAACCAATTCCTGCATTCAAAGACACATACTAAACAAATATCTTTGATAACTTAGAATTTACTTTTCTGAGGATTTCAAGTTTTCATCGCGTTCCAAATTGAAAATGTTAAACCTGCTTATAAATGATGATCACCTTTGACAATCTGTAAAGATAAAAACAAAATAATCCACAGAAATTCGTCATTGAGACTTAACTCAGAAATTGCTCTCAACAACTTTTCATAAAAAAGGCCTTGAGCTAGACTATAAACATAAAATGTTTTAACTTCACAGCGATGCATATTTATTCATGATATTGTATATTGATTAATACAGCGTGCATTTGATACATAAACCTCGCTTGCATAACCATAACCCATTTATTTTTTTAGCTAAAAAATATTGTTCACCATACGAAAAACCTGGCATTCATAATCATGTAAGCCTAAACCAGGAGCTACATAAATCTACGAAATGCAAGAGATGTACTTATTTCTGCTTAGCTAAATACTATTAACCTCTTTACCTAAAAACAGACACAGTTTGGTCTCTAAAATATTGTATTTACTTTCTACATTTTGGCGTATTTATGGGGGTTTTTTTATTAGATGGAATTCTGTTTTAACATAATATATTTCACTGTCACTATTAAACTACTTTTGCATTAGTCTTAACCTCTTTCTAGGTGATATCATTTCTGGTCTACTTCCCAATAAAGAATACTAAGATCATTAAAATCCCCATTTTAAGTAGTGCTGCAGCAAACAGCCTATTTCACTTAATATGTAAACTCTGGAATTTGTAAACAATGTAATATGATTAAACTCAAATAGTTTCGGGGACTAGTCGAAGTTTCATTACCGATATATTTCTTCTATCTTCGGCCCCCAGCACAGTACTGGTTAAATGAAACCTCTCCTATCGGCAAGTTAATCCAGCCTAACTTAATAAGGGTAAGGGATTCCTTGCAAGTTAGGCCTAAGAAGATTCTTCGGGGAGACATTGAGGGAAAATCGTCAGTGAATAAGATGGTCTGGTACCAAGTAGCCTATCATCTTTCAAGGTGATTATTGTATTTTTTTCTTATAATCATCCCTGCCTTTCTAATCTCTTTTTATATCTAGAGTCTTCCAGCACAAGTTTATCTACTCCTTACGTCGTATTCAATCAACTGATTTCAAAAATAAGCATGAAGTGTTTTCGTTGTTGTAACTATTAAATGGAACTTAAGTTATATTTCACTTTAACCTCTGCTAAGAAAGGAGACATACTGGAAAAAGATTGGAATTCCTTAAACAATCAACGGAGAAGGGAAATTGTCAAGAAACGCTTTTGAGATAATAGTTACGATTACATCACAAAAAAAGTTAAAAATAGAATTATAATCCTGTTAACTGAACCATTTTAAAGGTCATCAATAATTTTAATCTCATACATTCTGGATGGGATAATCAAATCTTCCTTGTGAGTGGAATGCCAATTGCACTGATGGTTGCCTATGCTAAAACTGCTATTTTAAACACAGGATGCTATTGTCAAGTCCATGAGTTAATAGTGAGCGATTTGAAATCACACAAATTAGCAAAAAATGTTCCGAAAATGCCCAAAATAACTGACAACGAAAACGAAAAATGGATCCGTATCCGGATCCATCTCAAAATTCAACCCTCCCCCAGACACACAGCCGCCCGCCCTCTGCAGAATTTACTCTAAATCCAATTTAAGAAATGTGGGCCAGCACCCGGAACCGGACTGTTGGCGCATATATCCAACCACTTGACAATATTTCATCGAAATCGTCTGGATAGACAGGCAGACAGACAGACGACAAACAAACAAAAGAATAAACAAACATACGCCCGCGAAGTCATAACCTCCATCAAGCTTCGCTGACTGCGGTGAATATTCTGTGTAGCGAAACATCAGCCACGCCATAATGGTGTCCACTTGCTAAAACATAAAGACATAAAAAAACAAGAGATTCTTTCCATCAGCGACGAGGTATCACATAAAAGCCATGACAGCGCATTAGCCAAAAGTAGGATCGAATGACAGCTCCTTTTTCTCTTGACTTTGAAACGTCCGCGGTTTTTCACCCAGCCGTCAAAGTGTTATTGGTCCTTAGGAAATCATAAACATAATGCCTCTTAACAGAGCCTCTTTCAGGCGGGAAGTACAGCAGCTCCGGATAATGTTACAATAAAGCTTGACTTCCACGAAAGTGCCTGTTGTCTAACCGTAAATCTCGAGTCATTGCGGGATAAAACAAAAGGGAAAACCCTCACACTTATATACATACTAGGTATTCATACATACACGTGTCTGAATGCTTCATTGTATACTGAAAACGAAAATGTCTGACAACCAGCAGAAATCTATATACAGGCATGGAAGAATCCACACAAAATTGCATTTGTCTTTCCTCTATTTTTGGTAATCATCCGTTATCCTGAATAATATCAATATACTTGGAATGAAACGGGAATTGTTGCTCCTAACTCCAGTAACTTCAGAGGCCAATCTCGAGTTTTTGGAATAACTAAAAAAGAAAAAAAACTTCTGCAATGGTCGATGGACGAAAATGACAATGACTAGAGATTCTCTCTCTCTCTCTCTCTCTCTCTCTCTCTCTCTCTCTCTCTCTCTCTCAGCATGTATAAGTTCTAATCTATGCTCACCTTACTGCGAATCACCTCTGTTCCTTATAATAAGTTAAACTATTAATCTTGCATATCTTCTCTCTTCCTCTTTCAGAGAGAGTACTACACTACACCTGCAGGTCCAAAAGTTCAATTTGTTGTCGTTTAAAAATTTGCATACTGGCCTGATTCCAGCATAGCTTCGTTTTACAAATCAACAACAATACAACGCTGCAAAGCTTAAAAACAGAAAGTTTATAATTAAAGCTGCAAATCGTTATTGCCAAAACCATTACCAGTAATTACTATTTAAATCACGCTCCCCACTCGGAATATATAAAAAGACAAATAAATTTTAAGTTTTATGTGAATTCAAACGCTAAATTAATTATAAATATAATTGTTCATATAACGTAGCTGAAAATAAAAGATTTTTTTACAAATATAGCAATACAAAATTTCTAATTTGAAAAACGAACATCCACATAAACCTAAAAGTAATTAACGCAATTTAAAAAATGCGTGATACCCTTCAAAAGACACTATTAACTATATGCATCGACAATTCATGGCATTTTCCACGTAAATATTAATCATTTTAGCAATGCCTCAAATAAGATAGAAACACACACACATATATATATATATATTGTAATATTATATACATATATATATATATATATACATATATATATATATATATATATATATATATATATATATATATATATATAACTAACGCAGAATCACAGGATAGACAACTGGTCGCTAATGTCGTGACATGCCACTCAGATGTCCGAGAGTTCGGCCCCCCTCCCCTTCACAAGGCGATGGAAAATTCACTGTCTCTGTATCATGATCAGTCACTGCCGCAGCGTGGGGTCTGCGGTGGGAAGTTGAAACCAACATTCTTTGGAAGCTTGAATTTCAAATCAATGGTCCTAGTGTGCTTGTTCCATGAGAATAGATTTCATCTTCCGAAATAATAATAATGATAAATATGTCAAACCCCAAACACAGAAAGCTTACCAGCAGGGCTTCAACCCCATCCACATAGTACAACGTTCACCTCTATCTGACAAGCAGTCCATCGCTTGTATGATAGTCCCTTCCATTCTGGTGTCTTTTCATTCACCTATCCACTAATTTCAGTGCTCCTTCTCCTCCCTTCTAAGACTTGTGGAGTTTATGCTGTCTTCTCCTGATGAAGTTTATGTATATATAATATATGTATATATTATATATATAATATATATATATATTATATATATATATATATATATATATATATATCGCATTTTGTATGGGTATATGAGTAGCTCATGATAGAAAATATGTTGTTGTTATTATTATTCTGTCCGATAAAAAAACATTTTGTTTTGCCTGCATGTAATTGGAATATAAGTGTTAGGCCAAAAGCCAAGCGCTGGGACCTATGGGATCATTCAACGCTGAAAGGGAAATTGAGAGTAAAGGAGGTTTGAAAGGTGTAACAGGAGGAGAACCTCGCAGCTGCACCATGAAACAACTGCTAGAAGAGGGTGGAACGCATGATGGAAGAAAGAGAATATGAACGGTGATACAGTAAACGGAATGAAAGAGGTTGCAGCTAGAGGCAGAATGGACACTTCAAAGAACTTCAGTAATGCCTACAGTGAACCGCTTAGGGTGCACTGACTGCACTAGCGCCCTGCCCCCCTACGAGGTGCCATGCATGTAGTCTCTATTATTATTTCATTAATAATGCTATCGTACTATTAACTATTTTTATCGAAGGGTTTATCTCAGATCGGTAGTTCCGATATTGAAAACAGGATTAATGAGACACCGCGCTGAAATTAATTAAGGCCAGAAATAGCAATCGATTAAATCTCGTCATGATTTATGTGTGACGAGAGTTCCCGTTAGGACCAGCACACACACACACAAACAAAAAACAAAAAACTTCATTTAAGTTTGTTCCTGCAGAAGACCGCAAATCTGAATCACATTCATCAAAGTTGATGGAAATTCCCCCTTGGATAATAATATAATGATATGCTATTTTCATTGTTAGGTTCATCACTGTCACTCTAGTTATTAGAGCTATTATCGTTTCATGTAAAAAAAAAAAAAATCTTATTAGTTTTTTGACATTGAAAAAAAAGAGACGAATGGCTAATCGGTGACACTGTTATAATTACCATTATTCACGCAGAAATTAACAGATTTAAATTCGTGTGTGTGTGCGTGTGTCAGTGCGTATAGTATATATATCATATATACTGTATATATACACAAACATATATATAACATATATATAATATATATACGTTATATAGGTCTACAAAATCTATATATATATGTGTATATACATACACACATATATATATATATATATATATATATATATATATAATATATATAAATACATAAATGGACTATATATATGTGTGTGTGTGTGTGTGTGTGTGTGTGTGTGTGTGTGCGCACGCGCGTGTGTGTGTATGTGTGTAACAAAAAAGCAAAGAAGAATTATGTAAACAAGAATATATGTATAGCAGATATTTCATAAACCCAATGAAAAAAACAAAACAAAACAAAAAAAAAACAACAATAAGGAAGAGACATCCATGAAGAATAAAAACAGAATAGTAAAAGCTCCGAGTTACACTTCACAAAGGCGTTATGAAGTGCGAGGAAAAAATGAGGCGAGCGGGGAAAAAGGAAAAGGCGGAAACAACAGCAGTCTGCCGCTTATCCATATTTTCTTTCCTGTGTCCAGCACTTCAAAGGGCGATAAGTCAATATCCTGGAGCGCTCTTGGGGCCCGCTGGCTAATGGCTGGTTCTATAAATATGCGGGACATTTTTACCTCCTATTCCGACGTGCTTATTTCTCTTAAACACGAAAATATTAAACATCGCATATATTTATTATTCACTCTTCCTCGTTTAAACTGGAATCTGTTTGTCGGCATAGAAAGAAACTCAAAGAGAAATTACCCATAGATTATATATAGACCGGCAGCCCGGACCATCGAGATACAAACGAACGAGATACCGACTGTAACCCCTACCGGTATAGAAGTAGACTTGTAAACTGTGAAACTGACCGTCTGCCGAAAATCTATGGGTGGCTTACTTTAACAAGCACCACTAATTGCTCGTTAGATTTTGGGTCTAGATCCAATATATGAGATACCAGATGAAACTAATATATAATATTCTGCAGACTCTACTGATTAAAGAATGACCAGTGACAGACATTTTGGAGGGTGGGTTCCCCCTGACAGACGCATT
Organism: Macrobrachium nipponense; assembly: GCF_015104395.2. Taxonomy (NCBI): domain Eukaryota; kingdom Metazoa; phylum Arthropoda; class Malacostraca; order Decapoda; family Palaemonidae; genus Macrobrachium; species Macrobrachium nipponense. The sequence continues at coordinate 107,318,992 of NC_087203.1, read as the reverse complement.
GAAAAAGGGGGGTTAATTGGATCTAGATCCAACTTAGGAGATACCGAGCAAAATTTACACTACAATAGCACTGCACATCCTAGAATACTGTGGTGGTAATGACAGACGTTTTAGTGGGTGGTTACCCCCTGACAGACGCCCCACAACGAGTGGGGAGGGGGAGGCAGGATCTGCATCCAACATTGGAGATACCAAGTAAAATTTTGTACTACAATTGCACTGCACATCCTAGAATGCTGTGATGGTAATGCCAGACATTTTAGTGGGTGGTTACCCCCTGACAGACACCCCACAACGAGTGGGGAGGGGGAGGGGGAAACAGGATCTGCATCTAACATGGAGATACCAAGTAAAATCTGTAACTACAATAGTTCTGCACATCCTAGAGTACTGTGGTGGTAATACCAGACATTTTAGTGGGTAGTTACCCCCTGAGAGACACCCCACAACGAGTGGGGGAGGAAGGGGGAAGGGGAGGGGGAGACAGGATCTCCATCCAACATCATAGTACCAGGTAAAACTTTGTACTACAATAGCACTGCACTTCCTAGAGTACTGCAGTGGTAATGACAGATATTTAGTGGGTAGTTACCCACCCCCTGACAGGCACCCACAACGAGTTGGGGGAGGGGGAGCAGGAACTGCATCCAACATTGGAGATACCAAGTAAAATTTGTACTACAATAGAACTGCACATCTCAGAGTACTGCGGTGGTAATGACAGTTATTTTAGTGGGTGGTTTCCCCCTGACAGACACCCCACAACGACTTGGGAGGGGGAGGGGGAGGGGGAGGGGGAGCCAGGATCTGCATCCAACATTGGAGATACCAAGTATAATTTGTACTACAATAGCACTGCTCATCCTAGAGTACTGTGGTGGTAATGACAGACATTTTGAGGTGGTTACCCTCTGGCAGACACCCCACACGAGTAGGGAGGGGAAGACAGGATCTGCATCCAACATTGGAGATATAAAGTAAAATTTGTACCACAATAGCACTTCATATCCTAGAATGCTGTGATGGTAATGCCAGACATTTTAGTGGGTGGTTACCCTTTCACAGACATAACCTACGATTGGAAGGGAGAGGTGGGACACCTTGAAATATTTCAAAATCTATCATAGGCAATATTAATATTAGAAATATGGTAAGTATCTGAAAATCGTGAGCCTGATAAAATGTAAAAGGCAAAAAATTCAAGAAATATTGTGATGTTTCAGGATAAGAATTACTGCCGGAGTTATTTTTTAAAATTCCTATTGAAGTATGGAATATTTCACTTCATTAATTCCATCACATCTATATAAATACTGTGTGAGACTTCCTAGGCTTGGTCTACTTTCTATAGTTTCACACACACACACACACACACACACACATATATATATATATATATATATATATATATATATATATATATATATATATATATATATATACACTATATATAATATTAGCACTATCCTTTAGTTTGAGTTATTACTTCACACAAAGTACTATTTAATCTGAATGGGAGGGGGTCACAATTGGCAACAGCTACAAGTATGTGTGCTAAACCATTTTTGAATAATTAAACCAGTCATATGGTGCCACTCTCAGTTCCTCTAAAAAAGAAATGTAAGATAAGTATTCTCGCTTTAATAGCGTCTTTGGTCATTTTCTTTTCTTGCCTATATTTAGGACACTGCAGCCATGTCGAGATTCGTTAGCCCAACGTGTCTTACCATAAATGAATTGCTCTTTAGTTGCTGTTGGTTCGTGTGGATGAAATGAAATTTTTATCGGATATGGGAATTCGATTGATATTAAGACCAAAGTCCCATCATAAAGAGCCGTTTTAACACCCGCACATTCACAAAGAGATGATGTATCACAACACAAATAATTACTGGAAACGGAAATGTGAATGAATTGTTCAGGATAAGCTAACTATAAAGATTAAAACATTTTCCCCCATTTTATTCCCCCTCCGAAGCTGACGATCATACAACTTGGAGCTTCTGACTCCCAAATTAAGTTGGCCTATAATATCATGTCAGTTATCTAATAGTCCACTTATTTTCAGCTGCCTCACTCAAATTGATATGTACACTATGACCAAGTATCAGGTACCATATATATTCAGGGAAGAAAATCTAAACTTAAATAAAAATGATACACAGTTTGATGTTTAAAGCCAGCCGAGTGCGTTTGTCTCTTAACTTCCCGCCGGCACGCACACAGGCAGCCTATGTAATGTGTTTCAATACATTCTATCGATGCTGGCTTTGACGACCATTATTCGGCTAATTTTCTCCCTAGTAATATTATTTTCTTTATTTGTTCATTATATCCAGTAGACAGGCACTAACATCATATTATATCCTCACGTCTGTTCAATGCATTTACCATTGTTAATATGATTTATAATGCGTCTCCAACTGTCATAAAAATTTTACCACCGAATGTGCAAATATGTCAACTGTGTGCAAGGCATAGGGCGTCAATCACTGGAGTAGCGATCTCCCTGCCGAGAGTGACTTCGGAAGGCCACCATATTGAAAGGTCTCGGTCCAGCTCTTAGTACTATATTTTATTACTATTACTTTTTTTAATCTTTATTATTATTATTATTATTATTATTATTATTATTATTTCGGAAGGAGACCCTCTCGTAGACATGTTTTGTTAAAAATAACTGCTGCTTCAGCACTATTAATCTTATAAAGAGTCTTCTCTATCTTTCTGATGACGGCTTTCTCGTTGTTGCTTAGACTGGCGAGCAACGCACCAAAGGGCATGGTAAAATTCGGTTGAGTCATTTGATTTATTATTGCTTATACAATTCTCTCTCTCTCTCTCTCTCTCTCTCTCTCTCTCTCTCTAACGCGACGTTTCCTCCTGATCGACAGGACATTATCAAGCGATAACTGCTGAGGGACTGAATTCCAGTGTTTGTTGTTTTTGATTTAGCTGACCTTGTGTCAGCACGGGCTCTTGCTCACAGAGCAGCCCGTAACAGTTCAGTGGCGAGTCCTTCTCCTTTTATCGTGGTGTTGCGAGCTCTCCAGTACGGTCAGAGCACTTCTCCGGTAGGTCGAGTTTTTATTGGTTCCCGGGAAGGTGACTCATACGGCGGGCGTTGACTAGTCTTGCAGACCTTCTCAGGTAGGGGGTATCACCGGGAGCCTCTTGATTGGCTTCTACCTGCGTGACGTCACCCCTGGTATTGTTTCTCATGTCCGGTGTTCGTTCCATGCGCGCTGGTACTGGGATTTACATCGGCATGACGACGATGCGCCTGTCAAAAAGGATTTCCTGCCACGCCCAGGAGGGCGCCATTAGGCAGCACGCCCTTGCAGTACACCGCAGAAACATCACGAGAGACGACATCGTCAGGAATACTAAGATCATCGGGAGAGCACCTGACCCACGACGTCTGCGTCTCCTAGAAGCGCTGCTCATCCTCGAAGAAAAGCCTCCCTCAATACCACTCAAGAAGCGTTCCTGATACCGACGTGTGAGGAGGACCACACCCTCTCCCCTAACGAAAGTACCAGCGCGCGCGTGGAACGAACACCGGACATGAGAACAATACCAGGGGTGACGTCACGCAGGTAGAAGCCAATCAAGAGGCTCCCGGTGATACCCCCTACCTGAGAAGGTCTGCAAGACTAGTCACGCCCGCCGTATGAGTCAACCTTACCGGGAACCAATAAAAACTCGACCTACCGGAGAAGTGCTCTGACCGTACTGGAGAGCTCGCAACACCACGATAAAAGGAGAAGGACTCGCCACTGGAAATCTTACGGGCTGCTCTGTGAGCAAGAGCCCGTGCTGGCACAAGGCCAGCTTAATCTTAAACAACAACCACTGGAATTCAGTCCCTCAGCAGTTATCGCTTGATAATGTCCTGTCGATCAGGAGGAAACGTCGCGTTAGAGAGAGAGAGAGAGAGAGAGAGAGAGAATTGTATAAGCAATAATAAATCAAATGACTCAACCGAATTTTACCATGCCCTTTGGTGCGTTGCTCGCCAGTCTGAGCAACAACGAGAAAGCCGTCATCAGAAAGATAGTGAAGACTCTTTATAAAGATTAATAGTGCTGAAGCAGCAGTTATAATTATTATTATTCTTATTATTATTATTCGACCCAATTTCACAGAGAAAAATTACCTTACGAAAACACACCTAAGCATTCCAACCATTGTGGTCAGGCCTAAGCATCTGCTCTTGGATCTTTGCAGTGTCAATCATAAATGGTTCCTGTGTAAATAAAGGACTTTCTTTGCATATGGTAGCGAAGCACTAACTAAACAGTAATGCACAACCACTAACCACCAACAATCACAATGCACTTACTCAGTAAGCACTCACACTTGCATACATTCACTATACACACACACACACACACAAACACACACACACTTAAGAATACACTCACACACACTCTCAATAACACAAAAAACACTCTGAATATCCAACACTCACTAGGCACTCACTACACACTAAATGCTCACTAAACACTTGAAATACTAAATTTACTAAATATTCATTATACCCCAAACACTCAGTAAACATTCACTAAACACTCTCTTAATCCTAAACATTAATTAAACACTAAACATTCAATAAACCCCAAGCACTCATTAAATACTAGCTTACCAAACCTTAAATACTTATTAAATACTAAACAGTGAATGAACATACACTCATTAAAAACTTAATAAACACTTACTAACATTCACAAGACATTCACTAAACGCTCACTTAAAATTCGCAAAACTTTCACTAAAACCCTAAACACTCACTGAATACTTACACACTAAATATTCACTAAACACTACCATTCACAAGAACATTCACTAAACGTTCACTTAACATTCACAAAACATTTACTAAAACCATTAAGACAAAACATTCACTGAATACTTACACAATAAACATTCAATAACATTCACAAAACATTCACTAAACCCTAAAGACTCAGTAAACATTCACTGAATACTGACGCATTAAACAGTCACTAAACCCTAAACATTCATCAAACACTTACTCATAAACATTCACTAACCGCATACTCACTAAACCCTAACAATTCGCTAAACACTGACTAATCAAACATTAACGATAGAAAAATTGACAATCGCACTAATTTTTTCATTTCTCTTGTTTTCTTTACATTAATGCAAGGTATTTTTTTTTTTTGGTCTAGTTTGCTCTTGTATTTATTCATAATCTTCTTTAGAGAATGGAAATGTTCGAAATAACTTGGTGTGTGGAGATATTGTTTAAAAAACAGAGATCCTCTGTGTCCTTCCTCAGCCAGGTGTATTATGTCTGACGAATTTTACACCAGCCGAAAAAAAATCGACTATAGTAACAACAATATTCATTCATAAAACTGATAATACAAAAATGTATCCATGATTTCATTAGCATGAAAGTCAGTTGACACCAAAAGAAGGTAGTCCTGCTTCGATAAAAGAAACCGAGTAGGCTGTAGCACAATTATTATTTTCTGTACCCTGACTATAGCGTATCTATTACATATGTATTACTATCTATTTAATGGGTGCGTAACTCTATTTAACAAATGTTATGTACATAGACATTTTACAGCAATAACTCTAATAATGATAAGAACTTTTATGCTACTTTATAGTGTGTCTTCCAACCACCGCTACATTAATTTTCATATTGTAAACAAAGCTAAAGCGAGTAGGGGAGACCGGGGCTAGTTGGCACACTTTTTACAATTTTGGTTATTGCGAATATAAAACAAACTTTTTGCAAAATTCTTACCACCATTGAAAAATATTAACATTCGTCTTTATCATAGAGCAAAATAATTGTTGTTTGCTTTCAACATAAGATAACAATAAGCTTTAGAAAAAAATAACTTTTCGTGGCACTTGCCCCACGCGGTAAGTTGGCATACATTATGGGGTAAGTTGGCACATTGATAATTAAAAGAAAATTACTACATTGCATTTAAATCAAATAGCAAAAATACCCTCTGAATTTCCAAAATACAAAATATAAGGCATTAGTATTACTTCAGATCATCATCTAGTTGTAATTGTGGCAGGTGTGAAATAAATCCTCATCATAGTCTTCATGCTCCCATATGTTACATGCCCTGCACTGGACCCACACTTCTCCTGGCTTACCAAACACAGGCTCTTCAGCTGACCTTTCTTCTGGATCAACAAGAGCAGTTCTTAAACTCTGTATCACGCTGATGACTGATCTGAAGCCAATGTGTCTTTTCGGACATCTCTCAATCTGTTACATAACCACCCGCAAAATCAAAATCTTGAAATAGTCTGTAATTCAAAGTTGAAATTCCATCAATCTTAAACCAATTGAAAAACAATCAGAATAAGTGACAGCTAGAGGTAAAGCCGAGGAAACTTTACCAGGAATGTCACAGATGGGGCATACTTGATCCTGGATTACCAGTCATCCACGAATCACGTGCCCTGTTAACACATTTCTTCAGATGTCTATAAACACTAAAATCCAGGGGCTGCACACCAACTTGTGAGAACAATGTGGATGGAAACTGAGAGGACACTAATCTCATTATCCTTCCAAAAATCCAGAAAGAAAACGTAAATTATACAAATAAATAGGCTTACTATTGTTATCAAATAACGTGTGCCAACTTGCTCCATTTTTTTTTAGCCAACTTGCCCATCCCTGCCATTTAGTACAAAAACGATTACCAGTCCACACCAAGAAGCCTTGAATTAATAATTTTTAATGCTATAGAATCTTTAAACCATAAGGAAAACTATGCTATCATTGAAAACTAATCTTTATGAATGTATAGATGTTATAGCAAATAACAGAAAGATTAAAATATTTACTTACTACCATTAAAATCAAAAATTGTCTCATAAATTCGAGCTCCTACGTTCTATCTCTATAGAATTTTGCTGGTAATTGAGGAACCACGTGGCAATTACACAGTATATGTATTAGAGTCATCCTATTGGTAAACTTTAAAGTCATGTTGAGTATGCCAACTTACCCCTGTAGCCAACTGCCCCGGGGCTCCCCTAACTATTATTGAAGTCAGTTGCTTGCTTGACAAAATAATAATATGACTGAATTATTATGGGCCTACAGATGACTGTTATTTATATGAAACAAATAAATTATTTTTGTGTTAGATCAGCCATCGTCAACCGGGGTTCCGTGGAACCTTAGGGTTCCGTGAACGATCGCCAGGTGTTCCGTAAGAATTCATGTTTTATTTAATCATTTGTTATTTATAAGTATATATTTTTCGTTAAACATGGCGTGAGAAATCGTAGTCCTATAATTTATTTTACCGTAACATATCGTGCGAATTTTTTCCCCTCTGTTTTACTAAAGGTAATTAATACAAATGTGGCTTAGTTATATATATATATATATATATATATATATATATATATATATATGTGTGTGTGTGTGTGTGTGTGTGTGTGTGTGTGTGCGCGTGTGTGTGTGTGTGTAGTTGGGGTTCCTTGGGATGAGGAAAATTGTCTCAGGGGTTCCTCAAAGTGCCAAAGGTTGGGAACCACTGTGTTAGATAAATACAAAGGATATAGAAAGGATAAAAATATTATTAAATATATCACGATAATGTATAATACGGGTCAATAGTAGCCCACTATACTAATCTAGACCAGTGTTTCTCAACGTGGGCCATATGGCCCCCTTGGGGGGCATGAGATTTTTTCAGGGGCCATTAACCCTTAAACGCCGAAGCGGTAAAAAAAAAGATGTCTCCCGTGTGCCAGAAGTGTTTCAGAGTGAGAGCGGAAGCGGAAAATTTTTTTTTTTTCAAAAAATCACAGCGCACTTAGTTTTTAAGATTAAGAGTTCATTTTTGGCTCCTTTTTTTGCCATTGGCTGAAGTTTAGTATGCAACCATCAGAAATGAAAAAAATTATCATTATCATATATAAATAATGCGATATATGATAGCGCAAAAAAACGAAATTTTCATATATAATTGAATTCAAATCGCGCTGTGCGCAAAACGGTTAAAGGTAACGAGTCTTTTTTTTTTTCGTTGTAATGTACACTAAATTGCGATCATTTTGGTATATAACACATTGTAAAACAATAAAAGCAACACAGAGAAAATATTATCACAAAATAATGCATGAATTCGTAACGCACGTACGTAAACAAATATTTTTTTCAAAAATTCACCATAAATCTAAATATTGCCCTAGAGACTTCCAATTTCTTTCAAAATGAAGAAAAATTATTGAATATTACTATACTGTAAAAATATTAGCTTACAAATGCAGTTTTCGACCATATCTGACTAGGTAAAGTTGACCGAATGTAGAATTTTTATATATATATTTTTTTATATGCAATTATTTCGGAAATAAGAAAAGCTACAACCTTCAAATATTTTTCGTTTTATTCTACATGAAATTGCGCACATTTTCATATATAAAACTCTATGAAATGCCTAATATGAAATGGAGCAAATATTCCGAGAATGGAACATACGCATTTCGGAGATTTGTGGCGGAGAATCCGCGCGCGGAGGGAAGGAAAGATTTTTTTTAAAATTCACCATAAATCTAAATATTGTGCTAGAGACTTCGAATTTGTTTCAAGATGAAGATAAATGACTGAATATTACTAGACTGTAAGAGTTTTAGCTTACAATTGCGTTTTTCGACTATTTCGGTAGAGTCAAAGTTGACCGAACGTGGTTTTTTTTTCTATTTATCGTGATTTATATGCAAATATTTAAAAAATGAAAAAAAGCTACAACCTTCAATTATTTTTTGTTGTATTTTACATGAAATTGCGCACATTTTCATATATAAAAACTTTATGTAACGGCTAATTCAAAATGGTGCAAATATTACCACAATCGCACGTATGATTTTTTTCGGAAGAGTTACCGCGCGGACGTAAAGAAAATGTTATTTTTTTCATAAATTCACCATAAATCAAAATATTGTGCCAGAGACTTCCAATTTGTTGCAAACTGAAGGTAAATGCTTGAATATTACTAGAATATAAGCAGTTTAGCTTACAATTGCGTTTTTTGACCATTTCGGTAGAGTCAAAGTTGACCGAAGGTTGAAAATTTGTCACTTATCATTTTAATAGGAAAATATTTCAAAATGATAAAAGCTACAACCATGGGTTGTTTTTAGTTGTATTGTGCATGAAATTGCGCACATTTTCATATATAAAACTTTATGTAACGGCTAATTTAAAATGGTGCAAACATTACCACAATCGCATGTATGATTTTTTCGGAAGAGTTACCGCGCGGACGTAAGGAAAATGTTTTTTCATAAATTCACCATAAATCGAAATATTGTGCTAGAGACTTCCAATTAGTTGCAAAATTAATTTAAATGATTGAATATTACTAAAATATTAGCGTTTTAGCTTACAATTGCGTTTTTCGACCATTTCGATAGAGTCAAAGTTGACCGAAGGTTGAAATTTTGGCACTTATCGTTATTTATATGAAAATATCTCAAAACTGATAAAAGCTACAATCATGAATATTTTTTGTTGTATTCTTCATAAAAATGCGCACATTTTCATATATAATACTCCATGTAACGGCTAATTTAAAATGGTACAAAAATTATGTCAAAGTGACGAAATAATTTCCGAGATGTGTCACAGATACTTTTTAGTGCGGCAAGAAAGAAATTCGCGCTTGCGCGCCTGCGTAACGATTGTAAACAAAACAATACCTTGATCCGTGAACTCCCAGCATCCCCCAAGGCGCGTGATTCAAGAGTTTTTGGCTGGTAGGCCTAAAAGTATTTTTCCGCGAATTTTTAAAAAAACTTTTGTATGTCGACGTAAAATACGTCCAGTCGGCACCCGAGAGACAAAAATGTCGACGTTAAAATACGTCCAGTCGGCGTTTAAGGGTTAATATACCTTCCCTAGGCGTATTAAGGTGATGGACGAAGGCGGGTGTGTGTGTGTGTGTGTGTGTGTGTGTGTGGGGGGGGGGGGGGGGGGGGGGGGGGGGGGGGGTAAGAACTCAGAAGTTGGCATGGAGGGGCGGGCCACAACAACTTGCACTGGATTGAAGGGGGCCACCACCAGAAAAAGGTTGAGAAACACTGATCTAGACATTCATTATCAGGGCTTGCCCTTCCCCACCCTGCCCACCTGCTAGGGTGTTTTGTCTGTCAGGGGGAAACCACCCACCCCTAAAAACATGTTCTGGCATTACCATCAACAGCATTCTAGGATGATGCAAGTTGCTATTGTAGTACAAATTTTACTTGGTGTCTCCGATGTTGGATGGAGATCCTGTTTCCCCGCCCTCCCCTTCACCTTCCTCCCCCCCCCCCCGTTCGTTGTGGGGTGTCTGTGAGGGGGTAACTACCACCTAAAATGTCTGCCGTTACCGCCACAGCACTCTAGGATGTGCAGTACTATTGTAGTACAGATTTTACTTGGTATCTCCATGTTGGATGCAGATCCTGTATCCCACTCCCCCTCCCCACTCATTGTGGGGTGTCTGTCAGGGGGTAACCACCCACTAAAAATGTCTGGTCATTACCATATCACAGCATTCTAGGATGTGCAGTGCAATTGTAGTACAAATTTTACTTGGTATCTCCAATGTTGGATGCAGATCCTGCCTCCCCCTCCCCACTCGTTGTGGGACGTCTGTCAGGGGGTAACCACCCACTAAAATGTCATTACCACCACAGTATTCTAGGATGTGCAGTGCTATTTTAGTGCAAATTTTACTCGGTATTTCCTAAGTTGGATCTAGATCCAATTTACCCCCCTTTTCAATGCGTCTGTCAGGGGGAACCCACCCTCCAAAATGTCTGTCACTGGTCATTCTATAATCGGTAGAGTCTGCAGATATATTATATATTAGTTTCATCTGGTATCTAATATATTGGATCTAGACCCAAAATCTAACGAGCAATTAGTGGTGCTTGTTAAGTAAGCCACCCATATATTTTCGGCAGACGGTCAGTTTCACAGTTTACAAGTCTACTACTATTAAATACCAGTAGGGGTTACAGTCGGTATCTCGTTCGTTGTATCTCAACGGTCCGGGCTGCCGCTCTAAATATACATATACCTTTCCGTTTCTTGTCAGTCCACTGAAATACTGTAAATGCTTACATTACTGTGCTGTCTCGCTTGGATAAATACGGTATCTTTTCAGGAATAAGTGGTAAATAAAACTAAGTGGGTAACGGATGCACATTTCATTCAAGTTAAAATACTTTAAATTAGGATACAGCTACCTAAGTACGCCTATAATATTATAGATAACGTTAACTGCAAAGCACAGCAGTCGACTCGGACATTCAAGAGATGAGGTCACTACTTTCAAGACATTTGTTAATTCATCATCAGCATTTGTTAAAATAAAAGGTAAGTCAGCAATCCTGAGGCTTCAGACAAAAAGAAACATTACTGATAAATGAAAAATACATTACATGTTCACGTTACATCTTTCCAGATTACCACTATTAAACACCAAGAGATTGTCCCCCTTGGGATTCACCTCTCTCAGACCTGAATCTCGATGAACCGGTAACTTCTTACGCACCCTTGCCCATACCCACAACGTAATGGACCTTAAAGGATGGAAAGGGAGACCTAAAAGCCGGGACAGGACCTCGACGCAGGAAAAAGTAAAAGTCATAGGTTATATAACTCGTAGGGACTATCGGAGAGAGAGAAAGGGAAAGTGAATACAAATAAATAAATAAATTTACTAACATATATGCGTGTATATGAACATGGACAAACACACATCTACATACATACATACTTATGTATGTATGTATATGTGTATGTATGTATGCGTGTGCTGCACAATCAACGAGACCTAAGTTTGATTCCGACAGACGGTGGAGCGACCTGGGGACATTCCCCTAAACAAACATCGGATCTGTTGATCTAAGCGGATAATTAAGCAACGGAAAGTCAACTGACTGTCACTGTACACATCCGGTTATGAAGAAAGGAAGGCTAGATATAGATGGTATCTTTATCATCTATTTCTATATACAACAACCACGCCAGGGATAAGATGGGGAGGCATCGACAGTTGATATATTTACTGCCTGGGGGATTGGAACCATTCTCTCTCTCACCAGATGTAAGAACATACACACGCTTACCCTACTATTTACAAGAGCAGCCTTTGTACATAAGTAATGCTGTTTTGGATGTTTCTATGTAATATCTGACAAATTCTAAAGTATGTGACGTTACCATATTCATTTCCAGTTACTGATATCAGAAGTTCAAACAACTTCACGAGAGAAGATACACCGTATCCTTCATAGTCTTCATAGGACTGAATAAAAGTTCGTTTCGACAAGTGAAAATCAGTGTCCAACTAATTAAATTATGTTTAGTTTTATTGGCATTATCCAGATGCAACGCTATATATTATATATATATATATATATATATATATATATATATATTATATATATATATATATATATATAGTATATATATATATATATATGAAGTACTACGGGTTTTAAAGGAAGCATTTTTTTTCTTTAACATACTGAGATAGAATACAAACTACTGAGCTTTAGATTGACTCTACTTACAACACCCTAACATAAAAGTCACTCAAAAACAAAATTATCCTGAAGTTCGAGCGATATTAGCATGAGACCGAGTGAATGACGTAGTGTGTAGGGTTGTTTGACGTACTGCTGATGAGTTTGCTTTCTATATATATATATATATATATATATATATATATATATATAATATATATATATATATATATATATATTATATATCAGACTATCTACCTACCTACCTATCTGTATATATATATATATATATATATATATATATATATATATATATTATATATATATAAGTGTGTGTGTGTGTGTGCGTGTGTGTGTGTGTAAACACTTATAAAAAAAATTACAGATATAACCAATAAAGTTAAGAGCATTTTGTCAACGTGGAGTGTCAAACACAAGAGCCCTGTTTTCGTAGTACCTGGTAACAATTTGTAGCGTTAAATAAAGACGTTCAGGTAAGGTTAGAAGAACGCTTTCTTTTATGCAAACAAATGGGTATTAGACAGGACATAGCCATCTGTATGTTTATGCATGAGAGAGAGAGAGAGAGAGAGAGAGAGAGAGAGAGAGAGGAGAGAGAGAGAAAAGCATTACGAAGCCGAAAGGTCCACATTCCGAAAGCGAACCACTGACCAGGTATGTGTGACAGAAAAAAATGCAAAAATGAGAAAGCACCAGCCTTAATAATTCACACTTTCGTCTCGCCTCATGCAAGGAGAGGATTCTAATCCCTTGATATATGTTGGACGGCATTGCGAGAAGAGAATGAATTTAAGTACACCTAACACAGTACAGAGAGAGAGAGAGAGAGAGAGAGAGAGAGAGAGAGAGAGAGAGAGAGAGAGAGAGAGAGAGAGAAACTCGAAAAAAAAATAAGGCGAAAGAGACCATCAATCTGTCATTGCTCTCAATTATCTTTCCGCCAGTGATCATAGGAACGGTTACCAGCGAGATAATGATGACAGTCGAGCCCATTACGTTACGACTTACAACAGGATATGTTTGGCAGCCGCAGACCATTATGTTACAACCTGTGGCTTTGCCTTGATGTAGGTAGTGAACCCTTGCCTTAAACTATAGATAGCATGAGGACAATTTGAGGAAAAAACCAAGAGAGAGAGAGAGAAACGGAGAGACAGAGACACTAAGATACAGCACTACTCTAAAGTTTATATGATATTGATAACCTCAGTTCCACACAGGGCAAGTTTTACGTCAATATTTTTTAATTATATAAAATTTAACATTTTCTCTCTCTCAAATATACGTATATATATAGACATACATATTCATAGATATATATATATATATATATATATATATATATAATATATATATATATATATATATATATATATGTGTGTGTGTGTGTGTGTGTGTGTGTGTGTGTGTGTGTATAATGCCAATATATATATATATATATATATATTATATATATAGATATATAATATTATATATATATATATATCATACAATAAGGGGCGTAATGTCTGTCTGTCTGTCATTCAATCACGGCCAAACGGCTGGTCAGATGGGCATGAAACTTGACCGGGTTATGATGGAGACCCCTAAGATGGTTTGTAATCGGGTTTCATCCAACCTAACCCCCACCTTTGTAGGGGGTGGGGGTGAGAAGGGATTTCCTGAAACGGAGCTGTTTCTGGCCGTGAAATGAGGCTGGTTATTCCCGTAGACTTATACTCTTTTTTTTCATCTGTCCATCCGCCTGTGGTGTTTTTGTATGGTAACACTGCGTCCCGGGCTTTAGATAGTTACATTCAGCTTACATTCAACGATTATAATAAGATCCTATTTCGAATATTAAAGGTGTAATTTGCATACAGTAAATTATCAAAACACTTTTCAGTTGCAAATGTACACCCAGATATCCTTTTATTTACCTAAAACTTACAAATAGCGTAACTATCTAAAGCCCGGGACGCAGTGTTACCATACAAAAACACCACAGGCAGATGGACAAATGAAAAAAAACTGAGTATAGTTACTTTACGAATTTTCATACATAATTTCTGTACAACTTCCCCGGAGAAAGTCGCAAATATTTCAGCTCGGACACGATAGAGGGTGAAAATTATCATCAATATCTGCAAGATTTTTTGAATAACTTAAATCCATCGGGACTGCCAGTGCACAAAATAACGTTGAAGTAGTACTGCCCAGTAATGTTGCTTCAGAATTTCGATCCTGTCAATGGACATTGCAACGGAACGAGGTACGCCGTTATGGAGCTAAACTCCCACATCATCGAAGCAGTGATAGCAACGGGCCCTCACACCGGCAAACGTCTGTTCATCCCCCGGATTCCTCTGATGCCTTCGGACAACCAGTTTCTGTTCCAGTTACGGCGCAGGCAGTTTCCCATCAACCTGGCCTTCTCATTCACTGCAAACAAGTTGCAGGGCCAGACTTTGGATCGTGTTGGTGTGTTTCTTCCGTCACCCATGTTCACGCATGGCCAACTGTATGTGGCGATGAGCTGAGCAACTGACTCTGTCAAATGAAATTAAGTTGTGGACAAACTGATAATATTGTGTACAAAGAGGTTCTGTAGTAGGTATGTATAAAAATCGCCCTTATTTTAATATAGCTGAACAAATAGTACATACAAATTTTTCACTTCTGCACCCGTATTTTACTACGATGGGTAAGTTTGCTAGTATATATAAAGGACGTGAGTCGAAAGATCTTGCAGTTACTCCAGTGTTTATTTTTCCTTTGTGGCTTATACCTTTATTTATGCATTTATCATGCTCAAACCTTTCGTAATTCAATTATACATCACTTAAAAATTAAAATATATATATATTATATATATATAATATATTTATATATATATTAGTATATATTATATCTATATATATAATGTGTGTATGTGAGGTAGCGTCCGCACGCGTTACTCCCAACAGTATTATCCCGGTCATATACCGATCAGCGAATATAGACAAACAACATTAGGAACAGGGAAGGTCACCAGCAAGGAAGCCAGTGCCAAGCATTTAAATTCGCTTGATCAATTTTGAGGTCAGTGGCATCAGGCAAACGATCTCATCCCAAAAACAGGGTATATTGTTAAAATGGGTTTAATTTCAGTGGCATGTTCTCTATGGCTACTGGGAGAAGCTGAAGAAAGGTGTGTAGGATGGAGGATGCTTTCCTATAAAACAAAAAAAAAGTGTTACTCAATTATAAAGAGAAACTCGAAAACAGCAGAGGCTGGTAAACGTCTAAAAATGCAAGATGGGAATTTTGAATGCTAATGGTAGCATGAGTTAATGAGAGTAAATGGATGAATAGATGAATAATATAGACAATAAAAGGACAAGCAGTAGAAGTATGTTCAGGTGACGACGTGATCAATGTTGCACGTTGTTTTTCAAAGGACATGTCATACCTATTCAGTGCACATTTAACATTATTTATAAATTTGAGGCTATCATATTTTTAAACTCACTTTTCACTGGATTCCGTCGCTTTATATAGTATTCTATTATAGTATGTTTCTTAACTTACAAATCCATATAACTGAGGTTCTTACCTTTTCCAATTCACATGTTTACTAATGCGATTAGATAAGCATTTTCTCTTCACCATTCAGTTACATAAGTCTCTCTCTCTCTCTCTCTCTCTCTCTCTCTCTCTCTCTCTCTCTCTCTCTCTCGTAGGCAAAAAAGAAAAAAAATAGGTAATATCTGGAACCGGACGATAAAGGCGTTCAGGAAGTCAGGAGAAGGATTAGCCGACAGCTGAGTCGGACCAGTCACAATGAAATTGATAACTGGACCGCATTGCGCACGCGCTCTAAATCTTGTAGTGATGATTAACGCCATTCGACAATCAAAAGCGGAACCCCTCCGAAATCGTCTAAATACGTTTTTACCATCACAGGTGAAGGTAATGGCTCGCCACCCTCGAGGGAATGATAAAAAATGAAATCCAGTGAGTCGATCAACGACTCAAATTCATCCTATTCATTCTTTCCGGCGATATCAAAGACCAACCTTCACAAAAGAGGGGAGGGGAGGGGAGGGATATACTGATAAACTCGCTCCTTGTCGTTTTCTCCATGACATTGCAAACGGATTTGCAAAAGGAGATACGACGTCCTTCCCTCCTCCTAAATGTCAGCAGTTCTGTCGTACGTCAATGGTTTATCGACTTTTCCACGGAAAACAAAACAAAAAATAGAAGAATAAGTTTTCATTCGTAATGACTAAAATCAATTCCTGAGTATATCCTACTTCCAACCGGGAGAAAGATAATGTTAAAGAAATCACATGATTGAGAGAGAGAGAGAGAGAGAGAGAGAGAGAGAGAGAGAGAGAGAGAGAGAGAGAGAGTTAAGTATATCTTAGTTTTACCAGTCAACTGAGCTAATTAACAGCTCTCCTATGACTGGCCAGAAGGATTTGATATTTTTACATGGCTAGGAACCAACTGGTACCTAACAACGGGACCTACAGTTTATTGTGGGATCCGAACCACATTATATCGAGAAGGGAATTTCTAATCACCAGGCACAAATTCCTCTGATTCCACGTTGGCAGAGCGGGGAATCGAATGAGAGAGAGAGAGAGAGAGAGAGAGAGAGAGAGAGAGAGAGAGAGAGAAAGTTAAGTATACCTTAGTAACTGTTTTACCCGACCACCAAGCTGATTAACAGCTCTCCTATGGCTGGCCAAAAGGATTAGATATTTTTACGAGGCTAGGAACCAACTGGTTACCTAACAACGGGACCTACAGCTTATCGAGAATTGAATTTCTAATCACCAGAAACAAAATCGAACGAGAGAGAGAGAGAGAGAAAACTTAAAGCATAAGCCCTGAAAATATTATTCTAAATAGAAACTGGAAGTGTCTTTTATCGCAAATACTGAAAGTAACTTTCTTTATGGAAAATCAAATTGAAGTTATTTATATGCAATCAACAGTTCAGCTGTCACTTTTGATAAACCTCTGGACACAAAACGCAAATCCTTTCAAACTAGCCACTGCAATCAAGACGATAATGGTTCTAAATGAAAGATTCCATAGGAGGGGATAATCACCAAGATTGTATGGGCATGGATAGTCACCAAACAGGTTCTATTTAGTGCCGGGTTTCTTCCCAGACGGTTGATATAATAAAAAAAAAATAATGATACTGATGGAAACAGTAACTAAACTGCTGGAATTATAATGAAAGACAATTACACAACTGGATTTTTATCTTAAATAATTCATAAAAAAAATCATTAAAAAATAAATTTCATAAAATCCGGTGCAAAAAGGTGAACACATTAAATGTATTAAAGTATATATCGATTTCAGATATTTTTAATCGCAAAAAAATGGTCTGCAGATGAATTCTGCAAAAGATATTTTGATTAACTTACATAATTCGCATATTTAAAATCTTTTAATAAATGTTTTTTTGCAAACAAGAGAGCCATTCTTTTTATTTATTTATTTATTAATTATTAATTTTTCGGTATCCTTTTCAAGCTCTTTTTGGACCCTGCAACTATTAAGACGTCTTATATGAGATAAATCTATTTTCTTCCATTTCCGTAAAGAGGTTTCACAGAATAATAACGCTACAGAATTTCTCCAATTTTAGGGGGCGTCAAACCTGTCCCAATTTCATCGACCGATTTTCTTCTGAGTTTATTTCAGAGCGGCAATTTTCGAATCTTATAATGCTGCCTAAAAACTCAATCATCTTAAAAATGTGTTTCGCCCCAGAATTATTAATGAAATTTGGTAGGTTACGTTACCAGGTTGTGATTTCTCTCCTTTTATTAGACAGGGTCAATTAGACCATTATCACACACACAACACACACACACACACACACACACACATATATATATTATATAAATAAATAATATTATATTTTAGGGGGGGGGGGGTTTATAATATATATATATATATATTTATATATATATATATATAGCAAATGCAAATTAGACTGTGGTTATAAAATTTTCATGGTCACGTGTCTCAGAATTTCGAAACATCTCTCTCAGAATATTGGGCCTACTTCAATCCGACTTATCATATAGTTTATCTGCGTGTCTATTTGTATGTATGCATGTATATAGATAAATAGATCGATAGATAGATAAACTAGGCAACAAATCTGAGTTAAATCGAATCAACATTCTAACATTCATTATACAAATGTCTCGAAATTCTGTGTGTCACATGACCACGGGAATTGTAAGCACAGCCTAATTTGCATATGCAATTACATCAATTTAACAACGTTCATTTTCAAGCATATGTTGTCAATGTTTTTAACAAATTCCTCTATGGTTGCTGGCAGCATGAATATTCATTAATTCGTCCAATGGTTTTTCCTTTAGATATGTCAGCAGAATGACCGCAGCAAAAGGAACAATAACATTTAACATTGATAACATTACCAATACGAATGAAAATAACTGGGCACCTTGAATCCCTGGTGATAACAATTTTACGGAAAAGCAGAGAGAAGTAAGTGTATAAATATTTTTGCCCAAAGTGTCAAACTTTCGGACTGAAGCGAAAATCTATGAACCCTCAATAGTTTGTCAGGACTCCAAAACTTCAATGTTGTCAACAAATCCAGAAGCTGGAGACACTGAAGAGACCCCCAGCCCTCTTAAATTAATGCGTTAAAATAAAAATAAAAATAACCTCAGACATCAAAATAAGGACGCCGGATACCATGAGGAAAAAATTCCTCAAGGAAAAAAAGTTTTAATGCAATTGTTATAACTCCACTGACACGACGTTTAACAATTTAGTTAAAAGGTTTTAAAATGCATTTCTCGGGTGTTTTATTTTTCTTGCTTATTTGCCTTATTCTGTTTACTAAAAAAGTATTTTTCACATTCACTTTAGTCTCAACGGTATACATGATTCTGTTATAGAGCACAGAATACCCAACGCTTATGTTTCTATATATAATTATACGTCAAAATACAGCACTTATCTGCTATTTTGCGATAAACTAATTTCAATATCATTAATTTTATTACTTCATAATAATTTTTTTTTATCATCTGAGCAACGTCTTCCTTAACTAAATCTCTCCCTAGGGCCTCAGAAACAATAAGCTAACATATAACTGAGTAATGACAGACGGGAAACACTAAAAGGAAATATTTATCCGGTGCGACAGAAGCAAATCTCCAGACCACAACACAAGAGATCATAGTTCTGCTAATGACGTCTGCGCTCGGGACAACTGGATGGTATCAGCCGCTTTCGTAAATATTTACCTACCCTCGCTCCATTAGAGCAATATGACAACACTGCTCATGACTTAGGAGGAGACCCCAAGGCAAAGTTGCTTTTAAAAGAGTGTAAACAGTCCCTTCCGCCCTCTATCCGGCTGCTTGCGTGTTGACAAAACCCCGTCTGTAGTCATTTGGCAGTCCTCCATACAAATCATTGCCATCTGCAGGGGCTCTTGGTCAATGGTCACGCTCTGTCAACAAGAGGGACGCTGTCTCTCCGTCCCGATTTTCTTGGGCCTCTAATGGGCTGGCGAAGGTTGTTTGCCCGAGAGGGCATTATCCAAATATCAACACTAAAACGACAAAGAAGATTAAGAAGATGAATAAAAGACTCCTGGCCACACATACGAAAGGAACCCACTGAACATCATTAAGGCCATAAACTGCATGTGCGGAAGAAATTCCTTACTCATCATAATCTCATAGATAAAACATACTGGATAAACCCCTTCAAATACAGACTCATTTATGGCTACGTCGCAGTCATCCACTTAAGAGATTTATTGGGAGATGGACCCTTCTGAACGTAGCATCTGTTTCTTCAAAATAGCTGATGCTATTTGCAGGGGCAAAAACAACGCAATACTTATATCAAGTTACTGCCGTTATATATCTTGAAGGTACGTATATCACCTCGGAGGCTCACAATAGTTTGGTGGGGTTTGAACAGCGGTCACATAAACGATCCATATATATATATATATATATATTATAATATATATATATATATATATATATATATATATATATGTATATATATATATATATATATATATATATATATAATATATATATATATATATATATATATATATATGTATATATATATATATATATATATATATATATATATATATATATATATATATATATATATATATAATATATATATATATATATATATATATAATATATATATATATATATATATATATATATATATATATATATATATAAGTCATATCACATTACCGTGATTCGAGCTACAAATGTCCTTTAATATCTAATTCACTCTACCTCGGAATTAATATATTTTCATATATGCTTAACCGAAGGGTAATTTATTAGGCGATAATAGCCTCTTGCGGGGGTGGAGTGGGTAAAAGCTTCACTGACGTTCCTGGATTTGTATGGTGTTCCTAGGTTCGCGACTGGCCGCCGACAATTCTAGTTATCGCCTAATAAAAATTCCCCTTCGGTTAAGCATATATGAAAATATATAATTCCTTCCGAGGGTAGAGTGAAATTACATATTAAAGGACATTTGTAGCTCGATGTATGTGTATGAATCACGGTATTGTGATATGAGTTATATTAATGGCTACGTGCTGTCATAAGCACTACAACACTACCGAGGTCGAGGTGGGTTAATGCTGGCTCCAAATCAGCGAATACCTGAGCGCGAAAGGTATTTGAGGGTGAGAGACGGCATTAATTTATAGCCTCTTGCGGTGGTGGAGTGGGTAAAAGCTTCACTGACGTTCCTGGATTTGTATGGTGTCCTAGGTTCGCGCCTGGGCGCCGACAATTCTATTATCGCCTAATAAAAATTCCCCTTCGGTAAGCATATATTAATTCCGAGGTAGAGTGAATTACATATAAAGGACATTTGCAGCTCGATGTATGTATATATATATATATATATATATATATATATATATATATATATATATATATATATATATATATATATATAATTACTTTAAATATTTTGTTCGTGGTTTATGTAATTTGTTTAATAAGTCACAAAACGTCTTGGAACACTCTTTTATCCCCGGCCAAGGTTTTTTTTGTATTCATCTGTATAGTGTTTATTCACCATATATTTTTTCTGCCTTTCAACGTTTTGTGGAGCGGACTACCCGTCTTCAGTGCTTAGCTTGTTGAACTGCCCAATTACGTGGTTATGCTTTCGCCCTCTCTCCCTTTACCTGAGTGCGTTTTTTGGGCACGGGGCAGGGGCAGAGTATCGGCTCCCCAACAGAGGAGGTCTTTCAGCATTTTTCATGGCTTAATTACCGGAAGATATTTGCCTCCTGATCTTTGCAGCTATCATCGAATTTTGAGAGGCTCCGCTAATGAATTTTAGCCTCACTTATAAGCATTGCTGTTGCTTTTGTGCTGCTGCTTGCCACTGCTGCTGGCTGTTCGCCGTGTGTTTGATCTCCTGGAGTCGTCAGAAGGTCTTTTAGTGGCGAAGAACGGTAAGCGGACCGTATATGTTCTTCCCCCCCTGCATACATAATATAGACAATTTAGGTTGCCCTGGTGATCCCCTCGGTGCAAGGACACCCATAGTGATCCGGAAGTAGGACAATCACTGTTGACGTGTGTCAAATTAACGTAATTTATTGATTGTTTATTTTCTTAATCAGCCTTGTAACTTAGTTTTAAGTGTTCTCTTATATTTAGTTCAGCAGCTGTATTGTTTTTATACGTTAACGTAACGTTCAGTGTTTTTGCTCAGTGATTCCTCCTCTTGTTGTGAATTACCTAACTATCGTGTTAACGATTGTTTTATTTTGTTTTCGAGTTGGAATGGAACTGTAGTGCTGTGAGTGGAGGCCGGCCGAAATAGTTCGGGCCTGTATAAGCTTCTGGACGTACGCTCTTTTGTTGTTGGCAGCCTTCTGGAGATTTATCTCACGCCTTTTTGGAGGAATACTCCGACGGACCTCCCTTGGAAGTGGTTTTCCGTAGATGTGCTGAGCCATCTACGGCGTATGTGCATTGTGGAGTTTGATCACGGCTGTGATAGCGCAGGTTATCGTCACTTGCGACGCCTGTACTCCTGATTCCCCGCCGGCCGGAAGGATTTAGCGGAAGACGTGGTCGTCGCTGTCCCGCCACGTAGGAGGCGTTTACGCCAACCACTGTCCTGTCCGTCTTCAGCTGCCTTGTCCAAGGAGAGCTAAGGGCTCGTGAGGAGGCTTGTAGGGAGGCAATTGCCAGGTAAGAGGTGATTATCCTGTGTTGTCCCTCGGAAATGATCTCGACCCCTGGGTTCTACTGGACAATTTGTGGGTTGGCTTCCCCGTATAGCTGCTGGAGGTTTGAAGCAACTTCCCGTGAAC
Organism: Macrobrachium nipponense; assembly: GCF_015104395.2. Taxonomy (NCBI): domain Eukaryota; kingdom Metazoa; phylum Arthropoda; class Malacostraca; order Decapoda; family Palaemonidae; genus Macrobrachium; species Macrobrachium nipponense. The sequence goes on along the minus strand of NC_087203.1, from coordinate 107,296,047 downwards.
TCCTGTGCACTTCGTTATACGCGAGGATTTGTCGTATTTAAATATCAATTATATTTGTATATATATGCATGTTGTATTGAGTTGTCGGTATTGGGTATTTACTGTCCCTCTAGAATATTATTTGAATTTAGTTTTAAGTTTAGTACCAACACTGTTAGGTAGGAGATTTAAGGTTTTCCTTTTGTCTTTATTTTCTCTAGTCTCCTTCAATCTTATAATTATAGGTTAGTGGTTTTTTTCATTATTGGGCCCGTAGTATTATTTGAGCCTTTGGTATGTTATGTCCTTTCCTTTACTTTGTTAGGGTTAGCTTTCCCAGTATTAGGAGTCCTTGTGAGGCTGTTATTTGCTCCTTGTATTTTGTGTATTTAATGTTAAGGTTCCTCCACAAGGCTTATTTAGTGTTAAGCGTATTTTGTAATTAAATATTGTTCAATTTTGTTCTGGTGTTTTGGTCCACATTCCTCATACCCTGTGTACTTTCTTACTGCCTACGATCCCTGTGATTATTGAAATATAAAGAACCTGTATTACGGCCAAAGGGGTCGTAACAACTGTTATTATAATTAACTTTACTTACGTATTCGGTGTGGTCTTGAGAACATATGCAAGAATTCTTCAGCTATCTCTTCATTGCGTCTTCAGTGTAGTATTATCGTCAATTTAGGAAATATTATTATTATAAGGTGTATTATGATTAATAATTGTGAAATTGATTAGGTTTAAGGTTTACTTCACTCTGCAACTCCAACTATCGTATGCTAGGGAAGTGTGTTTTTTCTGGCCTGCTACACCTTTCTTTCTCTTCGACTGAGGTATAAAAGTTAGGTAGGCGCGTGATGATTCGAGTGTTAGTATTGCAAAGTAGCGTATGTGTTTTTTCAGTTCCTGAGAAAACTTTTTCAAGGACTAATTTTTGTAATTTAAGACTATTTTTGTCAATTAAACAAATTTAATTGTTAAATTTGATTCAGTGTTTTGTATGCCTCTTTGAGAGTTGATTTTGGCTTTGTGAATTTTGTGTCGCTGCTGGTTCTTGCCTGGTATTTTGGCACTGAGCCAGACTGGAAAAAGACCCTGGATGAGTATAATCAATCTTAAGTTCATTACAATATACATATATTATCTATATAATATATGTGTGTGTGTGTATATATATATATATATATATATAATATATATATATATATAATATATATATATCTTTTCATATTTAGCAGGTCATTTAAGGTTTCGCTGATATTTTCTTGAAGAAACAGTTTGGATCTAAAGACGGCAACTTTACATGAAAAAATTTACTAATCCAGTTCAAGTGCAAATACAGAAGTATGTATATAACACACAAGCGCGCGCACATTATATATATGTGTGTGTGCGTGTATGTGTGTGTGTTTTATACCATGGCCACGGTATAAAACACACACACATACAGTTCAAGTGAAAATACTACTGTATTTTCACTTGAACTGGATTATTAATTTTTTTCATGCACATATATATATAATATATATAAAAAAAAAAAAAAAAAAAAAATATATATATATAATATATATATATATATATATATATATATATATATGTATGTATGTATGTGTGTGTAAATGAATTCTCCTGTTAAAACAGGATAACCGTCTGAAGTTTAAAAGGCTAATTAAACACTCTGGCTTAAAGCTAAGACTATCTTTAAACCAGTGTGTTAATGGGCCTGTTATACTTTAAATAAATATAAATAAATACATAAATATATAAATAAATAAATAAATAAATTATATATATATATATATATATATATATATATATATATATATATATATATATATATTATATATATTAACACCTCACCTACAACCATTATTTTGCCTGATAAATATTGTGGAGCTTTTCATAGTTACCTTTCGAGATCACTAATTACCTCCTGAAGCTACAACGAGTCATCAAATACGCACATACTCTTTGTTAATAACTGATCACAGAGATCTTCCTTTCTTGGGTACCCGATACCATAAAAATTTCTTGTCACCTAAGTCATTTCTTACACGATAGCTTGGGTCTATAAAAGGAATACTCCTCTATTGCGAGTCTGCATTGTTCGGGCTACCTCTGCTCCGCCCAGACCTTCTTGGCTTAAAGCTATGTGGCGGGAGCTTGGATGTAAGTGGGGATCTGCGGTTGATAAAACACAGGAAAGACACGAATGGCGGAATCTTGAAGGGGTCCTTTGAGTCGAAACTCATTGGAGGCGATGATAATGACTGGCTAAATCTGTCATTCTTCAACCGACATTATAAATGCAAATTACTTCTTCACAGCCATTACTCAACATTTCTCAACTATCCATAATAGCAATAATCGTTCAAATTTCCTCTAACGACCACAATCTTATAATCCTCGCCAATTTTGAAGTCTTACGAGCACTTTCAAATTCTTCTCAAACCCTTCTATCGGCATTTGCAACTTCTCGTCATCATCATCAATCCAAACATCAATAGTAATGACCATCATTTCATTTTATAATGAAATAGTCCTCTCTTCACTCACAAACCTACATGAAGATCAGCCTTTTATCCAGCAGCCCTTATTTTTACCCAAGTGTTATTCTCTTCGCTCATTTCTCCAGTCCATTTAACACTACAATTCCTAAACTTTGTTCATCCATACACTTGCACACACCTGTTCTCTAGCAACACTCGCTTACATAGGTATGTACACCAGTAAGCATATCAAATGCAATATCAAAACAGATTTCTGCCATTGTTTCGGAGATGCTGGACTGCATTCTGCCGTCAATCATCCAACCGAAGAACAGACATCAGACAAACACAGCATTCTGTGTCCAGATTGTGACTCAAAACGCCAATCATTGTGAACGTTACATCTTTTTTTCTTTCATTCCTCGTTTCTAATGTTTGTTTGTTTGTTTGTATGGTGTTTCTACGTTGCATGGAACCAGTGGTTATTCAGCAACGGGACCAACGGCTTTACGTGACTTCCGAACCATGTCGAGAGTGATCCTTTATCACCAGAAATACACATCTCTAACCCCTCAGTAGAATGCCCTAAAATCGAACTCGCGGCCACCGAGGTGGCAAGCCAAGACCATACCGACCACGCAACGTTACTATTGATCATACACACAAGAATGAGGTCTGTCGTCACTCTTGCGGGAAAGTAGAACAAACACCGTGTTTCTATACATAGCAAGCTGCAGAAGATTTCATTCTATTAAGTTAAAAGTCTCCAAGAAAAAAAGAAGCCAAAGTGTATTTGTTTACCAGCAAAAACAATGATGATAAAAAAAAAAGCTGCTATATCAATGTACAGAGTGATGTCATTCACTAAAGTAATAATTAATAAGAAATTATCATAACAACGAACAAAAATGAAAACCTAATTCACTGACACAGTTAATAATAAAGTAACAACAACATCAACTGAAATCATTGCAAGCGACGCACTTGGCGACCACCTTCCCGGAAACACCCCTGAAATATTAACTAGTTGACAGAACACTGATAGAGCTCAAAAACAAATCATATTTTAATGCTGATCTGCTTAACACCAAAAGTTATGACCTCAAGGGAAGTTTCAACCTTGAGAACATCGTCCCCCCCCCACCTCCACCCTATTGCAAGGTTAGACCAAATCAACACTGCGCATATTCACTAACCTTCTGCTCTGCATATACTGCATATACATCAAAGTGAACCTAAATGAAGAGCATTCTGTCAAACAGAACGGTACAGCAACCCAATTTTTTTTAACAAATTGTTAGTATTTTGGCAAGTCTCATCGTCAAGATCCATCCATTAAGTACGTCAGAACACACTTCATTATCATATGAAAAAAAATCTCTCTTTACGCACGCACACAACAACGTGAAAACAAATTTTCTCATTTTCTCATCATATGCCTTTTTTTCTCTTTTTTTGCGGAAGTGGTGCCAGAAGTGTCGGGTTTCATCTTCGTGGATGAGTTTACTAGCACCACGCCCTTTTACAGTTACTTTGACAAATATTAGCCACAAATACCGTTTAATATTGAATTCAGGACAATTTGGATATAACATAAACACAAAAGGAATTATAACATAAATGCTTCTGCGCCCGCCAGGAATCAAACCGTGGCCTGGTTTAGAAACGACGATAGACAATGACTTTGACCACTCAGCTATCAAGAAAGCAGGGAGGTCAAAGTCGCTTATGTTGTTTCTACACTAAAGGCTCAGGTTTAGAATCTTGGCTGACGAAGAATCCCATATCCATTATACTTGGCTTTCAATAAAAGTTATTCCGAAATTATTATATTGGTGGCTTAATGTGCATATATTATAAAACACACACACACACACACACACACACACACACACACATATATATATATATATATATATATATATATATATATATATATATATATAATGTAAATTTCTCTTAGTGATGCAGATTTCAATTTCAGAGGAGAAAAAGTGTCTTGGTGAACGGTGCAATCCCTTTGTATCCCAACATTAACACAATCTGACACCTACGTCGAAAGGCATCGGCAACGAAAGCACACAGGTACCATTGTGTACCTGCCACAATTCTGATTCCTTTCAAAGCAGAGATAGCGAGAGAGAGAGCGGCAAAAAAAAAACTTCAAACTTATTCATAACCCTCTCCTCCAGTCGGACGCTCCGAGTGGATCCACCAACTCTCTTATCGGAAGACGACGAGGCATAAGAGCTAATCTCATTCAAAAGGAAACGATCTCTTCCTCTCCTCGATGGCTGCTCTTAGGAAAGAGAAAAGAGAAACATGCTTTTCAAAGGGGCTACAGAACCTCAACAATAACAATTCACGGTAATTCAAGTGGGCCAAAGTTTCTACAAAGCGGGGTTTTATTCTCGACTCTGCAGTTCATAAAATATAAGAAAAAACCAGAGGTATTCCTTTGAAAGATGAAATAAACCGAGCCATAAAGACGAATGAGCGTCACATTACTGAAATTCCAAAGAAATAATTCAACTTAGGACCAACGACAATAATTTCATGCGACAAAAAATTCCGAGGAACGAATTTCGAAATATTTTCTACTTTCCTCTAATACTAAAGAGAGAGAGAGAGAGAGAGAGAGAGAGAGAGAGAGAGAGAGAGAGAGAGAGAGAGAGAGAGAGAGAGGTTTTTTGTTTGTTTTATAAAGTCTATAAGCATTTCCCTTTTGCGCTGCCCGAATTCTTTGCTGTGTGTACGTCTGTCTCCTTATAAATAAAGTAACAATCAACAATAACATGTGGAGATCGTCCAGCACTATGACAGCACTATTACACGCGCACGCGCGCTAACGACCACACAAACGCACCCTTCCATAGTCATTCTCCTATGAATGCTTATACGGGCATTTTCATGTCTCACGGTGGCTGCACATGTTTGCACGGAGAGAAAAAAGCTGCAATGGCTCCTGTTTCTTTTGTTGAAGCGTCTCTTCTTCGTGGCCAGGACAAAAGTCGCATGTGGTCCCGCCTCCTCGAGGACTCCCGTGTGATGTTCGCGTTACCCTCGAAGGACAACATAAAATTCCTCCTCGTGCCGTTAAGATTCCGGTTCCTCTGGGACCTCCCGCTGGAGGCGCGCTCTCTCATCTCCCCAAAATCTCATTATTCTGACCCAAGCAGAGGCTCCCCACGCACATGTCAGCAGTTTCTGAGAGATCCTCCAGAGATCTGTTTGCGAAGATGATATTCCAGATATTTTTTACATTGCGTTTTCTGCATTGTTGGTATGATTAAAACCATGCCAGTTTGTTATATCAAATCAGTAAATCCTCAAATGCGTAGGAGAGGCACCTACTGAACCTAATGCTTTATCTTCTGGGTTTTATAATTTTGGTATTAACACACTAATGTGAAATAAGATTTTTCTTGATAATCTTTGAGTGAACATTATCATTTTGTTTTTCTACAATTAAATGACACCTTACACTTGAAGATAATTCCATATCTGCCCCAGACACTCAATTCCGAAAAAGCGTTGAAAACAATAGCTTAATTTTTGTTCTCTTTATTCTGCTTTTCTTTTAGCTTTGTTTAATCTGAATATGGTCTAGTAAAGTCAACGTACTTATCACAAGCTTCATAAGAATGAGGTAATAGTTGAGTCATTTTGGTGTTTATTATAGTTCATACAATGCTCTCTCTCTCTCTCTCTCTCTCTCTCTCTCTCTCTCTCTCTCTCTCTCTCTCTCTCTCTCTCTCTCTCTCTCTCTCTCGCCAACGCGACGTTTCGTCCAGATCTACAGGACATTTTCCAGCTATGACTGCTGAGGGACTGAATTCCATTGGCGAGTCCTTCTCCTTATATCCTGAGAAAGACACTGACAGATAGATACACAGACAGACAACAGAGTGCAAGTTTTCACTTCATCCACGTTCACGTTGGTTGGCCTAACTTTTGTACCAAGTTTGACTGAGAGGAATTGTGACGACAAGGTGAGCGTTATAGTTTAAATGCATTCCTTCATCCATTTAAAAGTTGCGAACACCATGAAAACGTGACATACGATCTCCCCTCATGCCCATCTATGTATGATGGTCTAGCTATATAACAAATTTGACAAAAAAAAAATCGCTGCCACAGTTTATGAGTTGTGATGACAAAATTGGCAAACAGACGATCTCCCTTCAAGTACACCTTTGTTTAAAGTTTATCCTTAAATCCTTTCAATCAATAAGATATGAGTGACAGACGAACTAACAGACAAAAAAAACTTATATACAAACAGACAAATGAACCAAGAAACTATGGTGTATCCAACTTGTCGGTAAGGGATGATTCGCAGTCCCAATTCAAAATTGTGCATGAAAATGAACAGAGCTGCTGAATAAAAGTTGAGAATCTAATCTGAGAACCGCGTAGTAATCCAGCAGATAAAAGTAACAATAGATTGCGAAAGACTATTCGAGGGTTGCATTTCATCAGCCTTATTTCCATTTAAGAATAATGAAACCAGTGTAAACTAATTTCTCGCCCCCTCTTTCTCTGCACATAAACACTATTTGCGCGCGCGCGCGCGCACGCGATTGTTTAGGTACACACCCTTAATGTATAGTTGTATGTATACCATTAATGCATATCTAAATGCCCTGCTTAGCTTTTTCCACGTATACGATGAACACATGCGGGTATCCCCAAAAGTATCCGTCATAACGACCACGAAGCGTCAGAATTTTGCATCCAAATATTTCAAATAAACAGCATCATCATCAACCCCTTTGAACTGCCCGGTGCAAAGTGTCAATTCATATTTGACGCTATTTGATGGCGCAGAAAAATCGCGGAATTCCCATTTTAAACATAAAAATGAACATATTTTAACAGGATTACGATTCATTTATCACTGGAGGCTGGGAATATGAATAATGATATATATTTGTTGTGGCACATCCAGTTTAAATGCAAATCTGACAATCATAACTTTTGATCATAACCTGCATGAATAACTTTTATATTTATTCTTGTTATACTGGTAGTGTATAAAGACGATTTTCTGATAATACCATTTTATCACACAATCAAACACCCCTCTATACCAATACAACAAATAACAAAAACATCGAAACGAGAATCTTCTTCATCAAGAAACCAAAAATAAAAATTCAGGCATCAAACCCCAAGTCAAAAAATCCTAATGAACTTTTCCTTTGGTGATGAATTCTGTCCTACGCAGACCATGGGATATAGTAGAGTCCAGAATGTGGAAGCAAGGGGGAAGAAGAAATAGGAAACTGGCTGACTTGTGTTTACTGTTTCCAAATCGTTACCAAGAGAGAGAGAAGCGTAATGCATATTAAGCCGTTTTGCAAATTATGCGAGATCTGTTACAGCAGAAATGAGTAGCGATTTGGAGTGACAGTGATAAAACAAAAAAAGTTCGATTAAACTAACATCAACAGGAAAATATGATATAAATCTCTTTATATATATAGTAAGAAATATTCATGTCAGGCTAAACATTTACCAATCAAAATTTCAAAAGAAATAATCTTTTTACATGACATACGACACTACAGCTTTTATATCAGGATATTCGCATAAGCAATTGCCAGTGATGACACAAGGCCAAGTTACTCCTAGAAACAACTTGACTACACCTCGAGGGCAACAACTTAAAAAAAAATACTTTTATTTAAGATAATTTTTCTATGAGGTTTTAAATTTTCGACAGAGCATGAAAGATAGATAAACAAAAGGGTCACCTCTCGTTATAGATTTTATTTGGTCACTAATTTTTCCGGTTGACTAGTCTCTGCCCAATATATAAATAGAGAATTATGTACATATATATTATATATACTATATATATATATATATATATATATATATATATATATATATATATATATATATATATATATACATATGATATACACATATAGAGAGAGAGAGAGAGAGAGAGAGAGAGAGAGAGAGAATTGATTTCAGAATAACAGATGCACATGGCGAGAGAGGGGCTGGATTAAAAGAAATGTGGTGCTCATTTGATGGAGTAAATTTTAAGAAGGCCTGCTGAGCGAGGTGAATAGGAGAGAGGCCGAAGTGAATGATACAAGAGCTGAAAGGGTCAATGTAGGTTGGAGTATGACAGTGGCAGCGATTGTTGAGGGGGTACAACGGTCACTTAACAGGTTTAAGAATGAAAAGAAACCAGGAGTTCACTGGATTACATAAGTGAGATTACGCTGTCAGTGGGGACAATTTGTAAGTCTTGAAACCCTAAGGAAATTATGAATTATAGTGGTATAATTATTTAGTAGACTAAGAAGGCTGTATGGGGGAATGTTGTTTAAAAATGTACAAAAGATGACAAAAGGACTCTAAGAAGATAATCTGGGCCTAGACAACGATGAGGGTTGTGGATTAAGCGATTTTCATGAAGCAGTTATGTAAAATGCTTGCAATTTGAAAGGGAAAAGCTGTATGTGACATACATAAATGGAATGGTAAAATTATCATAAAATCAACAGCGAGGCAATGATGAAGCTTTAGAGGATTTTTTGTGGCATAAACAATTACTTATTAAGAGCAATAAAAATAATTTGATCATGGTAGAAAAAGGTGTGTTAGAATAATTAGAAATGGGGATGACTGCTGGTGTAAAACTGTGACGCAAACTGGTCTCCATTACCTTTATTGACAGAATGATGCGAAAATCGAAAGGACGTTATGTGTATCTGCAAATTTGTGGGATAAGAAAATGGCATGAACGGTCTGTGAAACGATAACTACTGATTGGGGATAGCGAAAGGTCTTGCAGAAATTATCAATAGAATCTAAATGTATTTGAAAGATAGGAAAATTTAGAGTAAATGTAAACGTGAGTAAGGTGGGTGTAAAGATAACTGAAAAACCAGGAAGATGGAACAATGACTGTCAATATGGGTGGTGGACCCATGGAAGAAGTTGGGAGACCTGAGACTGAGAATAGGTGAAGAGAGCAGGCGTGTTTATGGAACACAAAGTTTGTGAACATGATAGGATTGTTGAGCCAACTCCTCTTTATGGAATGCCAAGTGTATATGAGAGAGCACGTTGGATATTATAAATTGTTTGCATAGTACATGAAGCATAAAAATACTGAAAGGGTGAGAAGTGCGTAGGTATGGAAAAGAAGCGCTAACAAGGCTAGAAGTATACAAGGGCATTTTGAGATGGTTTAGTTATGTAGTGAGAAAGGGGGACTAAACTCTAGTTTAAAGGGTGTAAATTTTAGATGTCTCCTGAGTAAAGAGGAGATGAAAACCTTCAAAAAGAGGTAAGGGAAAAGTAGGGCCTTGATAATAATGATTGAAGTAAACTCTGCAGAACCTGTAGGGAGTTCAACGTGATGCTGATTAGCCTACTGCGAGGTACATAAAGAGGTTAATATTGCGGAAGCTTTCTGCACAGGCAGTTCATTCATGATTCAACAGTTAAAGAATGACTGTGGTAGTGACCATCATGTCTTAACTCTGAGTCAACCCTTATTAGGAAAACGGCCTGATCTTGAAAATACGCACACATTATACATACACTACATACAAACGTACACACACACACATAAATATATACATATAGATTCTTTTTGCGTGTGTGTGTGTGTGTGTATGGGCCGGACTGCAATTATAACCAATACAAAAAACAACCAAATAAACCGCTGAAAATTGATGATAGGCGTGAATGAATAATTCATGTCGAAACCACGAAAACAAAATAATAACTTGAATCACGCGGCTGCGAAAGGAAGCAACTTGTCCCTCCTATTTGCGAGTGGCACATAAACAGTTAAGAAGAAGCATTAACAAATAATGACTCGCATGAAATCATGCCTCTCAAACGCAAAGTGTAAAGAAAAGTCATCCTCCTGGAAAAAGTATTCGTGCGTGAGGAGAGAAGCAGCTTCAAAGCATTGCGGCATGTAAATTTAACTGCCTCTTCCTTAGGGGGTCAGAATAAAGCAAAACCAGAAGGTGAACCCTGGCCAAGATGCCTAATGGAACTCTTGCAAATAAAATGCTGAGGGGGGAGCAGGCTAAGTGGTTTTCTTTCACGGATTAAAATCAGAAAATATCGTTTGCAAACAAACCATTTCCCCCCCACACGGCCGTCAACGAGGAGGACTTCTTAGTCACCCGTTTGTTTATGCCAACTTCTTGACGCTTCCAAAAGTCGCTGTAGGTCGACGGAAGGAATAAATGGTGATGACGCGCGCGCGCGACATTTTCACCATAAGGAATGAAATCTAACTGAGCTACAGGACGGACCAATCTATTTGATTATGAAAACATGACAGTCCAATTCCCTAGAGATACCGATGGTTTTCTCCTATTTCACGTTCCAATTATCTCTTTCCATTTCAGTCTCTCTTTACCTCCTTCCCCCCCTCTGCCCATCCCCCACCCCACCCGACCCCCCACCAATAAAATGCAAATCTCTGCTCCCTTATCTGCCGTTTAAAGGTGCAGTTCCAGATGACTTTTTTCACCAGAGCAATAATGCCGCAGTAAAGACAGAGAGGAGGAGTCGTATAAAAAATACATTTCTCTCGGCATCTGAGTGGGGAGAGAGAGAGAGAAAAAAAAACGCAAAATTTAACTACAAAACCTGAAAAGGATGGGACGAAGTTAGTTTCTCTCTCTCTCTCTCTCTCTCTCTCTCTCCCTCTCTCTCTCTCTCCCTCTCTCTCTCATTAAATTTAGTATTTCGTTTAGATGTTTTCATTGAACAGAACCCTTTTGTAAAAATTCTCTCTCTCCCAATTTAGTATTACATTTAAAAGTGTAAGATTTATACAGAACTATAAACTCTCTCTCTCTCTCTCTCTCTCTCTCCTCCTCTCTCTCCTCTCTCTCTCTCTCTCTCTCTCTCTCGTTCTTGTGGGAATTAAGCCCTCAAAATTTAAGTACTAGGTCTCGAAATACAACAAACGTTCAGACACTGAACACATGAATAACCCTAATTCACACAGAAAAAAACATATCCGAGAGAGAGAGAGAGAGAGAGAGAGAGAGAGAGAGAGGAGAACCATCTGCTTCCTTTATTAGTTTGACCTTTGCCTTAAATCTGATAACACTTCTCACGTAAAATGGAAATACCGCCACTCCAAAGTTAAAAACATCGCTAAAAAATTTACGGAAATCGCGCACTACGCGGGTCAAGTCATATTTCACATACTCCCCACAGATTGGCCATGGAGAAAAGAACTGCCGAATTTCAATGAAGTGCCTCAAAAAAAAAAAAAAAAAAAAAAAAAAAATCACATACGACCTACTCCCCTTTGGTGTAAGAACAAAAATCGACAAGAACAGACTACACGTTTTTATGACTGTCCTAATTTCACGATAAAATAAATCCTTTTTATACAAATCAGATGTGAAATTCACATTTGAAAAGCTTCCATTTACGACAGATAACTTTATTTACAAGGACCCTCAGTCCCTGGCCGGTGAGAATTGAGAATTGCACACTACATAAAGTTATGTAACCCAACACCCGTGGGATTAAACCTTAAGATTAGTTGCACTCATTAGCGTAGGTATGGGGATTTTCTTACAAAAGTTCAAGAAGAAGGTGATGCAAAACACCTCAAGATTTACAAAACTTGCTTAATAGAACGCATTGTGTACCTACAGAGATGAGACTCAAAATAAATATAAGAACACCAAAAGTAATTAGGGCAGTATGTTCAAAGGGGCGAAATAACATCAAATGGAGAAGGATTTAATGTGGACGGGTCTTTCAAATATTCGGGAACAATGATCTCCGGTACTGGTTTTCTTGAGCAGGAATTTATTGAGAGAATGACAAAGGCAATTGAAACAGTGGGCAAGTTGAATAAGATTTGGACATCAAACGAAAGTTATTTTGTCCACTAGTCTAGTACGATCTCTTCCACCATATGACCATGAATGATAGTATTACGAACTATATCTATTTTGTCAATTTGTGAATATTAGGAGTCACACTGCAAGATGGAGTTAGAAATGATACCATAAGAAAAACTACGGATGTTCTATGTGCGGACAAGATAATGAAAACAGGGAGATAGAGATGTCTTTAACACAACCCCAGAGAGAATATGAGTGATAATATCAGCTTAACTCCCCAGGGCACCAGAACGCTGGGAACTCAGACCTACTTGGGAAAGAACGACAAAAACAAGTAGAAAATACGCCGAAGTTTCTTCGGTGCAATCGAGTTTTCTGTAAAGCGTATAATGCTGTATGAGCAGTGGCCCTTGAAGCTTTCAGCCGCGACCTAGTGGTGGCATGTCCTACAGTGTTCCAGACGCAAGATCATGGTTAACTTTAACTTAAAAAATAAAAACTATTGAGACTATATGGCTGCAATTTGGTATGTTTGGTGATTAGAGGGTGGATGATCAACATACTAATTTACAGCCCTCTATCCCCAGTAGTTTCTAAGATCTGGGGCAGAGAGAAATAGTGCGGACGGACAGACAAAGCCGGCACAAGAGATTTCTTTTACAGAAAGCTAAAAAGGTTGGGAATTAGTGGAAAGTCATGTGTGGTGGAATTTCACAAAGGCGTGGAGGTAATTATGCTTATTGCTTGTTTGTATGGTGTTTCTACGTTGCATGGAACCAGTGGTTATTCAGCAACGGGACCAACGGCTTTACGTGACTTCCGAACCACGTCGAGAGTGAATTTCTATCACCAGAAATACACATCTCTGACCCCTCAATGGAATGTCCGAGAATTGAACTCGCGGCCACAGAGGTGGCAGGCCAAGACCAAACAAACCACGCCACTGAGGCGCTCTTATGCTTATTGCGTCTGGCCTACTATAACCTCAATCCGTGAATACCGTGACTATTCAGGAAATCTTTAGCAAGTCAGTAGTTCAACAGTTGTGCGGAATGATTTTTCGAAACCATTTGAAATAATTCTAACTTTCTAACTAGCTGGCAGATATCGCAAAATGAAGAACAGTATTCTACATTACTCAAAGTATCAGAAAATCATCATAATATCTTTTAAAAATACATTATTACAGACAGGTGAATAGAAATAGTAAAATACTTCTTACACATTTCTGAGTAATACGGAGAAATGGTGTGATACCTCATAATACAAAGGCATATCAACCTAGGAAATTTACATAATGGCTTCCATTAGCTTCCAAATAACTGAGAAACGGCCGTTTAAAATTTGCATGAGCTAAGTGAGGCGTTTATTGGCGTCCATTGAGCAGGTATGTCCCGTAATCTATCAACTTCCAATGAAAAGAGCAACATTAAAAAAAATTATTAATTATCACAGAAATTCTCAATAAAAGTGCTCCCCACCAGTGTTACTACAATAACAACTGCAACGAGAAAAAATGCAACGAGTTATCGTCCACATACACCCTGGATAATAACTTTTTTTTTTTTTTTTATCGCGAGAGAAAATGGCTGTCATCTGGTAAGAACAAATAAAAATGGCTGCACCAAGACGAGGAGGAAGTTTTTTCCCGGTCTCTCGCCGGAAGGCTAGAAATGACATTGTCTTGGGCTCTATGCCCTTCACAGGGTCTACAAAATGCTGTACTTTGAGGAATGCGTCACCTGTTTTGCTCTTGCAGGCCACACTTCAGGAAAAACATGTGTGAGTTTTGCAATATCACATGTATTCATCTTTTTTTTTTTTTTTTTTTTTTTGTTTTGATCACTCAAGCGTAGATAATACGAAAAACACATACTTCAGAAAAAAAAACATGTGTGAGTTTTGCAATATCACATTTATTCATTTTTTTTTTTAGTGATCACTCAAGTATCGATAATACGAAAAACAAACAAGCATAACTTTCGTTTACAGTTTCTAGAAATGTATATTCACATAGTTCTGTTTTCGAAGTATTGTAAAAAGAAAAAAAATACCGTATTTTATCCTGGTTGATTTGTGCGACTTGCTTTGTCATATGCTTGAAAAAAAAAATTGCTTTAAATCATGTCTGCGTAAAAGACGCGTGGGAATTTAGCAAACAAAGACAGCTTCCCCAAAATTCCGCAAAAACACAAACCCCATAAAACTCACAGGATACGTGTGAAAAACTGCAAACGTCTTCCTAATACAAGATACATGTGAAAAACTGCTACCGTCATCCTAATAAAAACAAGTAAATAATGCGCCAAAGTTTATTCGGCGCAATCGACAAATAGCCATCTCAATAGCTTTCTTTTACATAGAACTAAAAAAGTAAATAAAAGGACAACAAACAGCGTAACA
>NC_087203.1:107236307-107273807 GCF_015104395.2 Macrobrachium nipponense | reverse complement strand
AGGGAGTTACCAACAATGATTCGGGCGTTACACTCAAGATATGAGCCCATCCGGCCGAGGCAACAAGGCGAGGGAGGCTTCTGGATTATAAAATATCTCGGGAGTTAGGAGGATAAGGACCCACAAAAAGATTTCATAGGCTAAGACTCGGAGTTATATAATAATAATAATAATAATAATAATAATAATAATAATAATAATAATAATAATAATAATAATAATAGTACATGTTGGGTTTTAATTGATAATTAAAAAGTTTTACCACATACAATACCTATATTTACATGACAAAATATCTACAGTACATAAAACATCATCACGACAAATTGATTCATCTCTACTTATTTAATGCCAGTGGACTGAAGCTTTCTTTAAAGTTAAATCTATCCAAATAACATACTTCACATTATCTGCTACAGATTCCACCAACAATAAAAACACAAAGACACATGCACAGTGTATATATACGTATATCATAAAATCCACGTAAGCAAGAGAGAGAAAAAACAAATAATAAGGGAAGCAGCTATGTATGTATATATTATATATAATATATATAATATACAAAACAACCATTCATACGCGTGTAATGTACGAGTATCTATGTATATGTAAGTGTATCTGTATATTGTATATAAATGTGGGATATAATATTATGTATCAGTACTATATACATATATTATATATATATATTATATAATATATTTAATATATATATATATTATATATAGTATATATGTGTGTGTGTGTATAATATATATATGTATAATATATAGAATATAAATGTTTATATATGTGTATAATATATATCTATATATATACATACAAATATTAGATAGATAGATATAAATAGGAAGACAGGCAGACCGATTGACAGAGAGAAAGAGAGGAGAAAGGGAAAGCATTTAATCCTCTTAGTGAACTTCGTTGAAAAATCAACGATACTAATGAGGAAAACTTTCATTAGCTAGAAATCTGGCCGAAAGGGAGTCTTGTATTTCTTGTACCTGGAATATTATCGGTCCCTTTTAATATAATGATTTAAAAGTGTACTTCAATATACCCATTCAAGCGTAATTATATATATATATATATATATATAATATATATATACTATCTATATATATATAAATTAATAATCATATATATAATATTATATATATAATCATATTATTATATATATATATATATATATATATTGCATATGTGCCTACATGCAAAATAAAATCTGCCAATGGATACGAATAAATAAATAAAAGTACTCTGGAAATATTCTTACCGTACGTGATGTTAACATTGCCCTTCTGGTTTCAGTACTGCACCTCAAAATCAACACTTTACCATCTTAGTTTCAGCGGTACATAATAAAATGAATATTTCAGACGCAAGAGAATGGTGCAGACTGAAGGGTCACATTTGAAACATTCAACAGCCACCTGGGGGAATGAAAATGATGATACTCTGACAAAACAGAAGCATGATGAAAATAAGTAAGCACAAAGTCGGGACACGAGGCATCTATTTGACGAATTACTGGCCACTACTGGGATAGAGCTGTAGAAAAACACCTGATATGTAACATGTAGTCTTCTTCACTATGTGAAGAAGATAACAGGTCTCTAGCCTCATCAAAGCAATGAACAAACCAATACAACCCGATAAAAGTGTCGTCTTGTAGCATGCGACAGAAAGCTGATCCAGAGGAATTAAGATGTAGTTTCTGACTTCAAATCATCCCTGACAGTTGGAAATCATCACCACATGAGAGCGATATAACAATCATGACCAGTAAAATGAAGATAAGAGTTGGGAATTTAAAACTCATATAAAGCAGTCAAAAATAATTTAAACGTTAAATTGTGTCGGTCGAAAGAGAATGTATTTTGCACCTAAAAGTGAAGTTAAATCGTTTAAAAGATTGAATAAAAAACGACATAAGTATACATGCGGATACCGAATTTAATTAGTTTATAAAAAAAAAAACATTCAAATATGCTATCGAGACTAGAAGTGATCAAGAGACCAGAAACAATGGCTACTAGACAAGGGCGAAGAAATTCGGAGACTAAGTCAACAGTAGGAATAAGGATAGGAAAAGGGACCGAAAGTTAAAGTTACTAAAAACAAAGGCGAATTTTCTACATATGACGGGCGAGAGTATAAAGAATTCCTGTGTGGATGATTAATCATCCCTGAGGTAGGAAAGAAGTTTTCTAGGAGCCCTCATTATACGCGAACAAAGCTGTTTATCTGACAGAGAAGAATTATGTTCGAAAAGTCTATTTTAGCAAGGGGGGAAATATCTGAATCTTAATCAAAGGCAAGATGTAAGAGACAGCAAAGTCTGTAAAAGCCGCATTTCTGCAGAATATGATTTAAGATCATATACAGGCATAACAGATGCAGTTATTATTGCCCACCAAAAACGATAATAATTCAGTGTAGTCACTTATTCCACAAATTTTGTTTGAAATTCAACAGAAATTCAGTCAAGACCGAAAGCCATTTTGGTATTCGAAAGGCGATCTGAGTCTGAATTAACAAGCAGCAGAAAAAGTTCGGTTGTTAGCAAGGTCACACAGGGTCAACTTTAGGTTCAAGAGTTGCAGAATATTATGGCCATCACCAGGTAACAAGTCACTATAGAAAGTGTAAAATTCAAAAAGAACAATCTACAGGTCTACCAGTTTAAAAAGAGATGATAAAGGAAACCATTTACAGAACCTGTCAAAAAAAAAAAATGTATAATCAGTAAAGGAAATTGAATTTTCCCCTTAAGACATCCACGGGATATGCCTTCCAACATGACAAAAAACCATAAAAGTCAAACTTACAACAAGTTACAACGGGAAAGGGGAACATTTGCCTTCAATGGCAATGCCACAGGACTCATTCACGCCGGTAGTGAAGCCAACCCAGGGTTTTGGGCTCTGATGTCATAATCCATCTCGGGGGAAATCATCAGAAATGTATCGTATGTCTCCCTCCCGAGTGTTCTTTGAGTGCCATAGAGAGCGTCGGATGGTATGAACAGGAATTGGAGAGATGAAGCCCCTACAGCGCCCATAAACCCCGTTCAAGTCGAAATGATACTTGGTAGAACTATGAAAAATCAGAGGAATTCTCTGGAAAATTGAAGAGGTAAAAATAAGAAACCACTAAAAACGAAAGTATATTGATAACAGGGTTAGAGTAATAACACTAGAAGAAATAAATAAAAATTATAATCTCTTTCAAAAATTGTAAATTTGGAAATAGCAATTAAATTACGATTACTTAACAATAAATTCAATTAGGTTACAATTACAAGGTTGGGAGGGTAAACTTTAATCTTTGGCACAGGAAACCTTGTATTCAGGAGACCAAATCGAGCTAACAGGGTTTCATAATTTATTTCCAAAAGTGTAAGTGATAGAAGAGAGCAGAGGTCACATTAAAACAGTATTTGTTAAAAAATTCACAGTTTCGTGAAAACAAATTGTTAAAAAATATCCACAATTATATATTAAAAATATATTTCTATGTAAAAAAATGTAACAAAGACTTTCGAACACCTGAACGGTGTTCCTCCTCAGTGAACGTTCACTGAGGAGGAACACCGTTCAGGTGTTCGAAAGTCTTTGTTATATATTTTTACATAGCAATATATTTTAAATATATAATTATGGATATTTTTTAACAAAACAGTGTTTATTAGCACTCGTTAGGAAACACTTAGATTATGCCGTTCTTATAAGCAACCCATCACTCCTGATGGAGCCCGACCCTTACCACTTCAATTTTTAATTACAATTAAATTACAAAAGATATAACCCTGTAATCAATAAAATTACAATTACTTATTATAATTTCATTTTCAATTAAAATTATAATTAGACGAAATTCTATAATTACTTACATTTCAATTAAATTACAATTACTCCAAGAAAGGCCGAGAGGATAATGATAAACCTCTGAAAAATGGGAAGGATAATAATAAGAAACTCTGATAAATGGAATTGATGATGCGGAGAAACCTCTGAATAATGGAAACCTCCGAAAAATGGAAAGAATAACTGGAAAGCTTTGGAAAGTGGAGAGGATTATAAATAAGAAACCTCTGAAAATGGAAAAGATAAGAATACAAACCTTGGACGAATGGAAACAAGACTTAAAAATAGAAATAATAATAATAATAACAAACCTCTGAAAAAATAAAAAGGATAATACTAAGAAGCCTCTGAAAAATGGAAAGGATAATAAAGAAACCTCTGGGGAAAATGAGCAAGGGAGTGGAACAAACTGAAAGCATAACAACAAATATTCCTTGTTAACAGTATAGGGATAAGGACTATGGAAACAATGAAAGGAAAATAAACAGAACCAGACGGACTCAGGACAAGAAAGTCAGAAAAGACATGAAAATGTCGAAAATAGCCACTTGAAACACTTAAAAGATTACGGTATGAAAGCTGGCCCCCTCCAAAAAAAAAAAAGGGGGGGGGGGCCATATCATGACAAGAAAGGTGAAAAGTCGGAAGTATAATGATAAGAGCCTCAGAAAAATCGAGACGATATAAGACATCGGGAGTTTGGGGAAATAATGAATAAAGCCGAGTAAACCTCCAAACATAATGACAGGAACATTAGGGAAAATGGACACTATAATGGAAACCAGAGGATAATGGAATGAGCCTTTAGAAAAATCGGAAGGATAATGCCCATGCTCTCTCTCTCTCTCTCTGCTCTCTCTCTCTCTCTCTCTCTCTCTCTCTCTCAAAAAAAAAAAAAAAAAAAAAAAAAAAAAAAAAACAAAAAAAAAAAAGAGGGGGGGGGGGGGGTTAATGCCCCGACCCATCAACAGAGAAATCACTTAACTCGATCCCGGGGACCAAATGAGAGTCGAAAGTACCGGTTTTACATTTATTGACCAACACTTTGCAACAGTTACAGCAGTTACGTGGGCAGGCACTTATGCACAAGTATCTCGAGCCAGATTCCGAAGCAGACTGAACTCGTCCCAAGAAAGCAAGAGGATGGCATAATTAAAATGCTGACATTTCATATTCTCTAACCATCTCTTACCGAATCAGATCACGTGCACTCGATTTAATACCTTGCCCCCATTCTACTACATTTATACTGTACCATAAAACCTAATAATGATAACAATAATAATGCATGCAACAATAATATAATTCAGAAACAGAATAATAACAACTCTTCAGCATGTGTAAAAACCCTACAGAACTAAGAATAACTCATAGAAACTAATTGTTATCCAAACCTCGAAAAATCGAGTTTAAAATATACTGTACCCTAATATTTGAAACAGCTAAAGCTAAAATAAGAACGCTGCATATCAGTGGTCCTGGAACCTGAGAGAGAACTTGTAAGATCTGGACTGAAACCTTCAGTTCATCTTGGAATTGAAATATACAGCAATCCATTAAGATAAGACGAGCTCTAGCTTAGTCCTTCTTTAAACATATTACGGGCTGCTCTATGAGCAAGAGCCCGTGCTGGCATAACGCCAGCTCAATCAAAAACAACAACAACTTTATACATACTAACCGAGTTCTAACGACCAAAAGGCTGCCTAATTCTTTGCCTCATTTAATAAAACCCAAAGACCCAACTTCGCTTGGGATTCAAAGTCTGCTTCTGTCCAAGAAAGAACCGTAATATAAAAGCCGTTTCCCCTAACAAGGTCTTTGTGCCTCCAGAGAAACAAAGGGTCGGTAGAGTATTGATATTTTAACTCCTGAATAGAGGACAAACTCCCTTAGCAGTAAAATTTCCACAGCATTAGCCGCTTCATATTCTTACACAGAAGGCTCATCAGCAGCGCATTGAACTCGCTATATAAACAGCGCCATTTATACTTCTCATGCATATACTCATGCTCCCTGGATATTATGGAACATTCTTTCCAATACCTCTTTCACAATAGCTACCCGATTTTTACTGTCTTCCTCTCCTTCTTCCACGAGACACTTCTGGGCTGTTACCTTTAACAGCAACCTATCATCGACCATTATATATATATATATATATATATATATATATATATATATATATATATATATATATATATATATATATAGGTATACATATAAGTAATTTGGGTTTTAATGTTTGCCAATTATATTTTTAGCTTTGAAGATGCGACTTGGAATTCGTCCGTGATACGTCGGCATTGAAAACTGTTAAAAGATGAGGATGCCTTTCCCTAGTACGTTCCTTCACGATGTATTCTTTGAGTTCCAGCTTCGGCTCTTAGGTGTTTGTGTGTATATATGGTCTGTATGTATGTATGTGTATATATATATATATATATATATATACTTATATATATATAGATATATAATATATATATATATTAATATATATATATATATATTATATCTGAGTTTTTTTTTCTAAACAAAACTGCCACAGCTGAAAATAACAAGTCAATGAATCAAGATTTCATTCGAGATGATGCTTAATTTTCCTAAAATGTCCATGATATTTGAGAACATCACGACTGTCGCGTCATGTAACCGGAGTCTTCGCACTAAAAAGGGGAATAAATAAGCACAATAATCGGCCATAATGAATCTTCCCCCAAAAAATATTAAACAAAAAAGCGATCCCTGAATGATACCCCGTTATGTAATGAGACGATACTTCATAAGGTTGGCTCTTCAGTAATTTAATATTTGGTGGAGATCACTAGTATACATACAGAAATATGAGATGATACTAGAACAATTGAGCATATTACGATAATAATACAATATAATCAAGCAAAGGTGAACAGTGAAACACAGTCGAATATGCCCAAAAGACAAACTAATAAATCATATGAAATAATAAATAACAAAACATCGAATACGCAATTTCCGCTGGATACAGTACAACTGGATGCGAATTACATTAAAAACGCATGCATCTGTTTCCTTTTATAATCACTGTCATCTTTTATTTTTTCAAGGGTAACTCCGCTTACGTCTGTCAATTGACATGCAATAAATTGTTTAGCATGAGAGAGAGTTAATTCTGGGTCACTGACCTTTGACTACGGAAACATAGCATGCAGGCACAGCTGTCTCGTAATCAAAATCAAAACAGTTTGATATTTTTCTCATTACCGTTCCGAATTACTGAACCGTCTCTATCTGTCTCGTAATATCTCGTTTGATTTGAAAATAGCAGAATTCTGCTACGTTTAAAAAGGAAAACGTACTTTGATCTCTTCTTTGTGTCTGCGTTATATCAAACATTGCGACAAAAACGAATGGCAAATTTGGTGCATAAAGTTTTTTTAAACAATAAACTTCGCTTCGCTTCCTTATGTTGTTTTGAATTTCAGAAGTTGTGACGATACAGTGGAATCATACGTAAATTTACATGAGAAATAGTGTGAACAAGACTCTGACACTTCATTTAAATCTAATTTGCGATCATCATTATAACTTATCACTGTGAGTAGTCATACTGCTACTGTTCTTATAATCTTAATTCGTCACGCTCTCTGGATATATTTTGTTATCATTCATAAAATTACCACAATTCGGATTTTTGCTTGGGACAACCTCAGCAATATCGAAGACATAAATATCATGGAAATTTCGAACACAACAGAACACGAATAGGGGAGGAGAGATCCAACGGGCCAAATATGTCACTCCAGTGGGAAAAAAAAAATAAATAAAAAAGCGTGATCCGACCTCCAGCTTACTCGGGGGTGCGTGCTAAAATCTGCTGTCAAATAGAGGATTGTTTCACCAACGAAAATTATAATATATACGCTATATTTTACCAGAAATAATTGTTCTGTACTGTATAACATACACATTAGTTATGTTTTACATTTTTATTCTGATAAATATCCTATCCTAAAATTCTTGTATCTCTAACTAAACGCAAAACACTTTTCTCAGACCTTTTAAGGCTTTTCCTTAGGGCTTTCCTACCCCCAACAAGATAAACAACAGCAAGAACAACATGAGCAACAACAAAGAATTTTGTAGGCTTACTCCCCGAGTAAGCGAAAAGTATTATACTTAAGCCCAACGAATACCACTTAACTGATTGCTTAAAATAAAAGAGAAAATAAAAATATTCGAAGAGTTGAATTTCTGTACATCTAGATGAGACCATTTCCATTTATCTTTCCATTATTGTCTTTATTACTTTGTTGTTGATGTTGTTGTTCTTCTTCCATTAGCAAAAGTAAACTAACCCATTCCAAGAGCAAAGTTAAAGAAATAGTCTTTTCGCAAACACCTCGTTGCAACAGAGGACAGCCAAGATCACATAAAAATTGCAAATCCCTGTTTAAATATACATACAGCCCTAAGAACGTTCAGTGTCTCGGAACAAGCTTGAAAACTATTTTTTTCTCTTTCGACTAACATTCCTTCTTGCTGACTCTATTCTACTTCACCCATAAAACAAAACAAAGCAAAAAAGCTACGATAGTTCAACAAAAAATATGAAAAAAAAACCAGCTTACGATAATAATAAAAAAAACTTACAACCGCTTACGACAATTACAACAAAAACCAATAAAAAGCTGAAAATACCCTTACAACAGGAATAAATAAACAAAGAAAACAAAAACTCTAACCACAATTACAAAGTGAAAAATGCGTGGAATTCGAATGTAAGAAAGTACACCCTACAAGGTAACGTTAATTCAGTACAAAATATTCACTACAGCTCGAAGGGTCGTATTTCGGCGTCGTTTCCCGGATGACGTCAGCAAATACAGGTACCTTATCGTGATCACCTGCAAGTTGTGGCTCTCTAGTAGGCCTATCACATCATTCAATTACAGGACCCAACGTCAGCCAACTCCGAATCAGGCCTATGTAATTACCCAGATTGGACGGTGTCACATTTTGTGTGTTTGGGTGTCTCTCTGTTTCTCTCTCATACACTCATATTAATGGAAGGGTTTATCCATATAAGGTAATCCAAGCACGAGGAAGTATAGAAAGTGTTATTACTGCTTCATGGGAATATTTCTTCAGTTATTTATACGTAATAAGAGGACAGGTAAGTGGTTCCTGGTAAAATCCTAGTAGGTAACATGAAAGGCACAAAACGGAAACGATTAAAAAAAAAAACTGTATCAACTGAAATAGCAAACAAAAGGCCAGCAGGGTAAGTTTCTCTAAAACATCACCAAAACTGAGAGAGAGAGAGAGAGAGAGAGAGAGAGAGAGAGAGAGAGAGAGAGAGAGAGAGAGAGAAATTTCGACATTATGCTTCGATGACATTACTGTAATAAATGAATAAAAAATGTACCAAAAATAAACGTGCCACTTGAGGGATGCCTGAAAAGTATGACGCAGTATACGAGTATATCTGCAGTTTTATTTAAAAATCAATTACATGGATCTCGTAGACTTATGAGATTTGTATACATGAATTTCAATACTATAGCAGTGCTAGTTATTGGAAAGAATATTATTATTATTATTAATATTAGTAAAACAAACACAAATCCTCCTGAGTAAATCCTGAGCGACCAAGTGATGATTTGGCGTCTGATCAACTCCTTTACATTCAAGTTTGTTTACGCACAGAATACCATTACAGCTAATCGTATTCTATGCAATGGCTCATATATCTCCATTTCATTTTAAACTTCAAATTCCGCCTTTCATGTCTGTACCTACCTTTTAGAATCAAAGCAGATTAATCCCTCTAATCCAACAGACCCGTATCTTTCCCTTCGTCTCCCTCGCATCTTGAATCGATTGCTAGATAACTGACCATTTCTCAAATTATCATCATAATGAGATGCTCGTCGTCGAAAGTGGGTTCTTCTTCTCCAGGTTCCCATTTCCGCTCTTTGCAGTTTGCTTTCTCCTCCTCCTTCCCCTCTTCTTCCTTTTCTTCTTCTCCTCCTCCTCCTCCTCTTCTTACTTTTCTCCTCCTCTTCCTCCTACCTCCTACTCCCCCTCTTGTTCCCCTTCTTCCTCCCCTCCTCCTCCTCGTAAGGGATTTCGCAAAGCGAACCCGCATAAAAATAAATTCCCAGGCAAGGCTAATCTAAATCCAGCTCTTAGTCCTGCAACGTAAATATCACAAGGAAACCCTAGGAAAGAATCCTTATCCCGCGGTTATTAAATAAGACGATCCAGGAGGGGCTCAGGGTAAAGGAGTGAATGAGGACGACCGAAGGGAAACGGATAGAATCAACAAAAAAACCGTATGAATAATTTCGCGATAATTTCGCGATCGGTAATCAGGGGGAAATTGTCTCGGATTTTACCTCCGAATTCCACTCTCGACGTGAATACCACAAGCTCTGCCGATTCAATCATACGGTCACGGGAAAACATTATGAGAAAATCAATCATTAAAAAGTGAAAATTCTCTCATAAAGAGAAATCTCGAAGTCTGGCCGATATTTCTCTGGCGTCCCAATGGCTATGAGATCACTGGGAGCGATTGCGAGATCTCCTTGAGCCGTGACTTTGAAAACGTCCCCATCTCCCTTGGCCGTGATTTTGAAAAGGTCTTGCAAAAGGGCTCGCCTTCCCCCACATCCTCCTCCTCCCCTCCCCTCCCCCTCCCCCAGGCTGCAGCGGTCAAAGGAACTGAAATGCCATTTTTATTAAACTCTTAAATTGGAAAGGTTCTTGAACGCTTTTATTTCAATATACCTTAAAATCTTGCTGTCATATTACGTTTGCTCGGCACGTTTCATTGCCTAGTT
Source organism: Macrobrachium nipponense (assembly GCF_015104395.2). Taxonomy (NCBI): domain Eukaryota; kingdom Metazoa; phylum Arthropoda; class Malacostraca; order Decapoda; family Palaemonidae; genus Macrobrachium; species Macrobrachium nipponense. Next base: position 107,263,108 of record NC_087203.1, on the reverse strand, counting down.
AGCTCATAAGCGAGAAAATATAAATCCCTTGAACGAACAGAATGGCGCGAGAGAGAGAGAGAGAGAGAGAGAGAGAGAGAGCGAGAGATAGAAGGAGAGAGAGAGAGGAGAGATTCAACATTAATAATTGTACAGCATTTGGTGAACCGTCTCGTCAACAAGCACTGTTAATAGCAGCTAAAATCGAGGAAGAGAGAATTTTTCCTGCCCTGGAATATTTCTCGCACGATTAAGGATGACAGCTTCATAAGATTTAGAAATATCCCTTCTTTATGTGACATTATTTAAGCCGTTCTTCCTTATATAACAATTTGGATGTGGAAAATCAAATGTTAGCATTAACTACAACCCAGTATTCTACTACAGTAGTTTCAAGAGTGTGTGGTTTCTTTTTAAAACATATAAGTTGTTGTCAAGTTGCAAGTCTCTCTCTCTCTCTCTCTCTCTCTCTCTCTCTCTCTCTCTCTCTCTCTCTCTCTCTCTGGGGAAGGACCGATGATTATCTTTTCCCTCGGAGAAGGAGGCGGAGATATGGCAAAAGTCCAAGGAGTCAAACACAAAAGAGAGAGAGAGAGAGAGAGAGAGAGAGAGAGAGAGAGAGAGAGAAATAATTCTCACGAAATCTCCAAGCGAAAGATGGAGGATCAAACAAAACCTAGCGGAGGAGACGGATGCGAGAGATAAATAGACTCAATTAAGTACCACAATGGGTTTATCCTGAGCAAATAATACGTTTGATATCGTGAAAAAAATACCAGATATTTTTCCTTGCATTACTCAGATGAATGCCTCGTTTATTGAGGATAATCTAATAATAAAAAAAAAAAAAATAAGCACCAGTCTCGCTCCTTCACCTCGCCAATCCCGGACCCCTTCTCTCTCTCTCTCTCTCTCTCTCTCTCTCTCTCTCTCTCTCTCTCTCTCTCTCTCTCTCTCTTATGACCCAACCCCCTTGCCTGCGGATCTGAACCGCAAAGAATAGGGATAAATTGAAACCACAAAAACAGACTCTGGCGTTCCCATTCCGATTTCCATTATTCCGCCATTCCGTGATTCCTAAAAGTGAAAAACACGATTTATAACGTAAAGAATGCACTGAATACATGAATGGCTGCGTTTATATTTTGCAGTTTGAATTGGGCTTCGCTTTACACGTTTAATCTTCACATTTTAGCTTTATGAGGCCCAATGACGCTGAAATTCACAAATTAATTCAGATTAATTCATGAGAGACGAATTGGGTCTCGCTATAAATTCACGTGAAGTGTAAAATGCAGCTGCGAGTATAATAGTTATCTATGGGATGTTCAGTAAAATGGACTGAATCCTTTGCCTAGTCCGAATCAGCCCTAAATCTCAAAATAAAACTATTGAATTAAGTCATTAGCGAGTCTGCATCATAACAAAAATGAAAATAAACTTCAAAATAATTCTATTCCAGTCTGATGAGACCAAACCGGACGTATATTAGAGTAACGATGGCGTTCGTTCAGAAAATAATCATTACTAATGACATACTAATATTTGTGTTAATGACAAACCATTAATCTTTTAATTCGCAAGGTCCCTCTCAGACACTTTGCCAAAAGCAAATTCATGAAAAACCTGAAGCCAAATCTTATTCTGAATCGTTTCTCATCGACTACAATTCATGTAGTTTCATTTGCTGAGTACAAGTGCATTTATAAATACTTGCATAAATGAATGAGCAAGTGCACTATAGTAGATCCACAGCAACCGTGCATTTGATGTCTAGGGCAGTCCCTTACGACGCTCCTGATTGGGTGTTGAGAAGCCAATCACAGGGCTGGAAACTCTCAGTCTCTCGAGAGTTCACATAGGTAGGATCTATGTTCCACCTCTCCTGAGGTATACGTCTTTCAGGGGAGGTGGAACATACATCTTGCCTGTGTGAAATCTCGAGAGAGACAGAGTTTCCAGCCCTGTGATTGGCTTCTCAACAGCCAATCAGGAGCGTCGTAAGGGACTGGCCTACACTTCAAATGCACGGTTGATGTGAATCTACTATAGCAGTCATCCTGCCCTCTCTACCCCCACCCACTCTCTCTCTCTCTCTCTCTCTCTATATATATATATATATATATATATATATATATATATATATATATATATATATATATATTTTCTAATTGTTTTCTTCACTTCATTGTTCAGGTTACTAATGGACACATAATGGGGGTTCTTCCATTTACTCCAGTATTTTTACAAAAACGCGACAGCTGTTTCGTCAACCTATACGTATTGACGTTATCAAGCGTACTGATACAAATATTGTTGTTGTTTTTGATTTAGCTGACCTTGTGTCAGCACGGGCTCTTGCTCACAGAGCAGCCCGTACTATACAAATATGAGCCTACATGCGTTTTGTGACGTCATGAGGACGGAAAGGTAGTACAATTGCCAGATACCTAGTTTTAAATATTTACAAAAGACTATAGTGAAACATAAAATAAGACAAATAAATAAATATGTTAACAGAAATTATATCAAAAGTTGAAAGTAAGTTATTATATACAAATTTTACATAAATATATATTAATTACATATATGTTTAATTAACAAAATGTCAGTGTGCGCTCCTGTCCGCGTGTGGTGATGGTCTTGTTCCACGCGGTTGAAGGGCTGCCCTCCTACACGAGGACAAAGTTCGGTCTGCCTCGCGTTGGATGTTAAGGTTGGGCGTTGCATGGCGATGCTGACGGCTTCTGATATCAATAAACGATTGTAGTTGCCTTCCTTATGTATTATTTTGGTGTTTGTGAGAAGTTCTTGTAAGGATGGTTTTTTTATTGTGGGTATCCAAAGTGCTGGTGAATAGCACCTTGGTTTCTGTGGGCCTGCATGCGACGTTTGAGTGTAGTGGTTGTGTGTCCGATATAGCATTTTTGGGGGGACTGACATTGCTCGTCAGCACAGACAAACTTGTATACTATATCAGATTCAACCTCTTTCTCCGTCGATGGAGCCGTACTATTTTTCATTACCAGTGAGGCCGTAAGGTTTGGCTTGCAGTAAATTCTTGCTGTTATTTTGTTATATGGGAGATATATTGATGATATATCTTTATCACAACAAAGGGCAAAATGACATAGATGAATTAGTGAATAAACTCCGAGCAAATTCTACATTAAATTTTATTTCGGTAGAAAAAAAAAAAGTAATGAGAAAAATGCTCCCCTTCTTGGACGTACTTGTGACCCAGAAAAACAACAAATACAATACCACCGTATACACTAAAAAGACAGATGCTGGGAGATGCTTAAATGCTAGAGGAGAATGCCCTGATGCATATAAACGGTCTGTGGTAAATGCATACATAAAACGTGCCTTAACACACTGTTCGACGAGGAAAGCGACGAACGAAGAAATTAACAGAGTTCAACAGCTGCTCACAAATAACAGCTACCCAGATGACATGATCCAGCAAGTTGTCAAAAAGAGATTAGAGGCTTTCCATAACCCGACCCCGAGGGACAACACACAACAGACAAAGAAAATAGTGATATACCATCAGATATCATGCAACAAACACCACGAAGACGAAAGGAAAGCCCTCCTTGGTATACTGCGAAGAGGAACCACCCCCTAGCACCATATAACAAAATAACAGCAAGAATTTACTGCAAGCCAAACCTTACGGCCTCACTGGTAATGAAAAATAGTACGGCTCCATCGACGGAGAAAGAGGTTGAATCTGATATAGTATACAAGTTTGTCTGTGCTGACGAGCAATGTCAGTCCCCCCAAAAATGCTATCAGACACACAACCACTACACTCAAACGTCGCATGCAGGCCCACAGAGACCAAGGTGCTATTCACCAGCACTTTGTGGATACCCACAATAAAAAACCATCCTTACAAGAACTTCTCACAAACACCAAAATAATACACAAGGAAGGCAACTACAATCGTTTATTGATATCAGAAGCCGTCAGCATCGCCAGGCAACGCCCAAAACCAAACCTTAAAACATCCAACGCGAGGCCAGACCGATCTTTGCCCTCGTGTAGGAGGGCAGCCCTTCAACCGCGTGGAACAAGACCATCACCACACGCGGACAGGAGCGCACAATGACATTTTGTTAATTAAACATATATGTAATTAATATATATTTATGTAAATTTGTATATAAATAACTTACTTTCAACTTTTGATATAATTTCTGTTAACATATTATTTATTTGTCTTATTTTATGTTTCACTATAGTCTTTTGTAAATAATTAAAACTAGTATCTGGCAATTGTACTACCTTTCCGTCCTCATGACGTCACAAAACGCATGTAGGCTCATATTTGTATATACGGGCTGCTCTGTGAGCAAGAGCCCGTGCTGGCACAAGGCCAGCTTAATCTTAAACAACAACAACATATTTGTATCAGTACGCTTGATAACGTCAATACGTATAGGTTGACGAAACAGCTGTCGCGTTTTTGTAAAAATACTGGAGTAAATGGAAGAACCCCATTATGTGTCCATTAGTAACCTGAACAATGAAGTGAAGAAAATAATTAGAAAATATGAATCAATTTCAAAAAAGCTGGTAAACAGTGAAAAAGCCATTCTATTCAATGAATGTTGTATCCGTGAAAAATTGTGCCCTAGAATGTATATATATATATATATATATATATGTGTGTGTGTGTGTGTGTGTGTGTGTGTGTGTGTGTGTGTGTGTGTGTGTTGATTGTATTCGTGTACTTATTCACTTCAGAGGAGGTGGATAAAAAGGGGTTAGCCTCCCAGCTCTAAGCAAGTCTTTTGGGATGCAAGTGTTACGACGTGCTTTTGCAACTGCAATCACTTAACGAATAGGCGCATAATTCACTGCTAACTAAATTCCATGAGTGTGTCTCGCTATCTAAAGGAAAACGGAATACAGGTAAGAATAAAGCATAAAGCCTGCATGCGCCTTAGAAAATGAAAAAAAAAAAAAAAGTTGACTCAAAGGACACTAATGCGCCATAATGACCTCCACTTAGCATGAGAATGAGGTCAACTGATGAAATGAAGAAAAACTCTGTGCCCGCATTTTCTCACTGAAGAGAAGTAACTTCTTCTCTGGGCGTTAATCCAACGTGAAATATTTACCAAATTCGTCGTGAAGAAAGGAACTCCGAAGTTTCTGAATCTGCATATTAAAATGAATACGCATGAGGCGACCACTTATGAGCGGGGCGGAGATGAGAGATATAAAGATAAAACTGTCTGAAATAATAAATACTCTAGCGTGCAATTATCACACGAACGATTTCCTGCCTTTTTGAAGAACGCCGAAGAGTCGATTAATTTATGGGCAATCTAAACTGTCATAGGAGAATAATTATAGAATAGAGTAGAATACAGAATGTAGGCCTAAGGCCAAGCGCAGGGACATATAGGGTCATTCAGCGATGAATGGGAAATTGACAGTAAGAAGGTTTGAAAGGTGTGGCAGGAGGAAAACCTCGCAGCTACATTATGAAACCATCGGTAGAGAGAATATGAACGGAGGTACAGTAAAAAGAATGAAAGAGGTTGCAGATGTTGGCCGAAGGGACGCTGCAAAGCTCCTTAAGTAATGCCTACAGAGCACCACGTGAGGTGTACTGACGGCACTATACCCCCTACGGGGTCGGAGAATAATGGTTCAAAAGATTAAGATATTCTTACAATACTGGTCTGTCCCCATCTTCCCAAACACCAAGCTGTTTCAAGCACCGAAAAATAAAAAGTAATTATGTGCCCTCTATGCATACATGTGTAATTTTAATAACCACGATACTATATATGTGTCTGCCAACAGGATGGAACTAAGTACCTTTACCGGAATATCAAGTCAATGCCTTGGGATTCAATAATTAAAGGGTTAGACACACCATTCATATAAAGACAAAAGATGTGAATTCAGTACTATAAGATATCAGAAATTAAATAATATACGCTTTTCTAAGCATAGTTTTACGATTTACTAAAAGGCCGTACATAGAATATTTTTAATATTAACTCACAATGGGATGGGGAACCAGTGGTAAATAAATGCTATTATTATTATTATTATGTCATTATTATTATTATTATTATTATTATTATTATTATTATTATTATTGGACACACACCATGACCAAAAACCCAAACAGAACCAAAGAGGAAGAGAGGAATACGTTAATAAAAACATATACAATGAGAAAAAACACTAAAAACATGCAAATGCATAATGCAACAATTCTTTAAGAATTTGACAAATATGTAACAAATAAGAAATTACATAAAAATAAATAAAACTTACATCTATAAATGAAATGTGCTTCTTGAGTTTACCCTCAAGCCAAACTATTGGACATTGAATGAGGAGAAAAGAAGAAAACCAGAAAGAATTTGCTTTGAAGGAAAAACATCCGAAGAGGGAACAGCAATGCAACATCATCATCAACTTTTGGGAAGTTGAAAACTTTTACTTGTTCAATGAAGACGGAAAAAAAATGCATCAACAGCTCCACACAAAAGTAGTGGAAACACATCGCAATTCACCCAGTGACAAGAAGAAAGGAAACAACAGAAAACAAAAGAACAACGAAAGGGAGGGGGAAAATAAAATCGCAAACATTAAAATAGAAATATTATATATAAGTATATATATCTTAATATATATATATATGTATATCACATATATATATATATATATATATATATATATATATATATATATATATATATATATAATATATATATATATGCATGTATATATTTATATATATCTACTGTATATATATATATATATATATATATATATATATATATATATATATATATTATATATATATATCTGTACTTGCTTACATATATACTCCCCTTTGAATGTAAGTTATTCTCAAGATGGAGTGAATTTGGTATTAAAGGTTGTTCTTGGCTTGGTATCTGGGAGCAAAACTGTTACGGTATACGTAGATGCTACAGGCAGATGGCGAAACCTGCTGGCATTTCGCGAACTGCCTGAAATTTCTGGCATATATCGTGAAATGCCTGGTTTTGCTATCTGCTTGTCACATATATATATATATATATATATATATATATATATATATATATATGTGTGTGTGTGTGTGTGTGTGTGTGTGTGTGTGTGTGTGTGTGTGTGTGTGTGTGTGTGTGTGTGTGTGAAAAATAATGTAGTGGTCATATTATTTCAGAAAATTGAGAAAAATTAGTTGATCAGGAGCAAGCATCCCTGAAAATTTTATTTGACTCATATAATCATTTCTTGAATCTTCATTAGGCCGCATTACGAAAGTTATATATACAACAGCATCCTGTATAAATCAGACGACAATCATGGCAGCAGTTGGAAAATTAAAAATACCTGAAAAAAAATAGTTCCTAAGTAGAAGAGTGGTAAATTGTAGCACTGAAGGACTAGATGACAGTTTGATGAAAAATCTTCAGTGACACCTTATAAAGAACTGAAGCTTGAATAATGTTAAGTACTTGCTTCTTTATTTATTTAATTATTTATTTTTTGAAAAAGACAGTTTCTTAAAAAATAAATAAATAAATAAAAATTTGTAAGGCGCTTAATGGGTAAGGGGAACTCTTTAAGGCTCTATCTTGAAAAACTGGGATATAAAAACATATTTGGGGTAAGGACACATGAATAAAAAACTTAAAATGAAAAGCAAGAAGGAATAGATCAAAGGGCTGCAAATGAATGGAATAATAGATTAAATAAAAACAGATAGTAGGTAAAATACAGTGGATACAAAACATATATTATTGGATATTGGAGACTACCTATTCTGTTATCGATCATTTCAATCTGAATAATCTTGCCAATGATTGTAATTCTCATATGAAAATATGTGCACAATTAAACATCAGGAAACGTGATTTTGGCTAACAAGAAAAAATCCGTAAGGCATGAGAAGTTATCCAAAATCAGATGACAAAAATACTGTCAACTTGCTCTCTCTCTCTCTCTCTCTCTCTCTCTCTCTCTCTCTCTCTCTCTCTCTCTCTCTCTCTCCATCATCTAACCAGGCGAATTATGGCCCACTTAGCTGCGTTTCCCGTGCGTTGCAAATGAGTGCGAGGCGGCTCAAACGACCCCCGGTGATCTGGTGTAACAAACGATCCTCATTTGATCACCATAGTCTCCCCATGTTACCGATGTGATATATATCGATGAAGAAATGAGCTGACGCCGAATCTTCTTCGCTATCTAACTCGCAAAGGGACGCCTCGTTCTCCCAGCTTTTTCTCCCCAGAGAGACTTTTGCTTTCGTGGGGCTGACACCTTCTTTCTCCCATATCTGAAGATGTTGACAGGTGAGGCTGACAGGGCATGGTATCTCTCGCACAATTCATTTTCCATTTTGTTGGACAGTAATTTTAATAATTTTATCTCGTGTAATTTGTATTCCTATGGTCTGGAATCCGAGAACGATATTATATAAAGTTTCTTACATCTAATTTCAAAATGAATTGAAAATCTTGTCTCTCGCGTAATTTGTATTTCTACGGCCTGGAATCCGAGAACGATGATATAACTATAGAGTTTCTTTCATCTAACTTCAAAATGATTATAAATTAACCGCAAACTGGATGATTAACATAAGTGTCAAGAACAGCACGAAAAACAAAAGTCAAATACGTTACTTTCCAAACAAACATGATACTCTCCAATATCAAGAATGTGTTGGAAATACCAAGAAAGCAGATTAAGTTTAAAAAGTAAAAGGTGAGGTTAGGCTTCAAAGAAATTTGAAATCTAAAGTGGTTAAAAAAAAAAACAAAAAAACAAAAAAAGTGGGGGGTGTGTGTGTGTGTGTGTGTGTGTGTGTGTGTCCTGTAAAATGAACCGTTGACAACCCATCTATCCACCAGAGCAGAATTCAGAAAGGTGCCCCCCAAAAAATTGCAACTCTTCAGAGAAGTAGACGCCAAAGTTAAAGCAAAATGAAATAAAAGATAAGGTTCTTAAAAAAATGCAATTATTCTAAACAGTGGACAAGGAGGCAGCCAAATACAATAACCTCCCAGACTGCTACAGATAAATGAAGAAGAGACACATAACATAAAGCTAATCAAGCAGCTTTCCATCCTTTTGCTGACAGACTAAGATCTGTTCATAAACCCTTCTCGTTATGATTAAACGAAGTAATCATAAAAGGAAAATAGTATGAAGACGTACGGCTGGTTTTCTGGTTTTTGTGTTATTTTCGGATCACCCTGAACGTTGAATATCTTAACTGTTCCTTCTAAGGCTTTGGCATTCTCCTTTCGATTCGGGTCTCCAGACTCTTAGTAAGAGTGGAAAAGACTTGAATGTGGAACTGGATACCCACACTAACAGTGCAACAAACCGTCATTAAATATATATATAATATATATATATATATATATATATATATATATATATATATATATATATATATATAATATATAATAATATATATAGGGTAAAAGGACAACAAATGTGCAAATGATAATAAAAGGACTCTTGATTACAACAATCACACTTACAACATTCAAAAGCAAGATTTTTAGAGCAAAATACTAACAGTAAACTCTTTCCATAAAAAAAAAGGATTTTACGGCAACCGCTTAAAGATCTTTTTCAATATTTTAAGTTATAAACATTTTGTAATTTTAGGTAGTTTCTACTCTCATATATAAATAATAAAAAACCAGTGCAATACTTTTACAAAGTACACTAGCTTTTAATGAGTAAATTATCTGATTCTCTTTTGAGACCTTAAGGTGTAAATATCAAGTCAAGGACAATAAAAACTGCACTGTTAAAAACACGGTTAAACTGTTCTAAATAATGTCCTTGCTACATGACGAAGTCATACCAAAGAAATTGTAGGGTTCGGAATTCGTTATCTTAAGTAAGCAACATTTATTTAACGCCCACCCAAACACTGAAAAAGGGAATGCAACAGAGCAGTAATCAAAATGTTTCCTCTTGTGTCTCCTATTCTCTCAAGCGTTACGGCAGAGACCGAGACGCACCCTACCCAAATCAAGCTTGATCACTGCATTAAAACTTACATATTTCTCTTCCTAAATAAACTCAAATTTATCTCTTAAAAATTGGAGGGTTAAATCAAACAAGAAAAATAAAGGATGCAGTCCAGGTCACGTATAAAACCCATTCTGACATGGTGATATTAGCCGCTGAGCCAAAATCTGCAAAACATGGCAAAAGGTGGAGAAAAATCAGAGAAACAACGAGAAATGTCACCGAAGGAAACCCCCGAGAGGATGCGAATATGAGCAAAATCCTATTTTCGTTTCGGGCGTATGGGAACAAACACGGCGAAGACAGCTGCTCAAAAAAGTATCGTCATCAAAATGCAAATATCCCCCCAAAGTTTCCTACCTGCCACCTACACACCCAAAACCCGCAACCCCCCAAAAAAAATTTTATATATAAGAGTTTTGATGAAGTCCTGCTTCGTGCCAAAAGTATGCTTCTCAAGCCTTAAAAGACTTCAGGGATGCAGAGTTTAAATCTTATGAATTTTAAACTTTATGAATACGGAATAAGGCTTTTTGGAGAGTGCAGCAAAAGCTTTAGACCAAAGATGACTTGATGAAATTTACTCTATACTTTTTACACGGTACCTACTCGGCTAGTACGTGGAAAATTACGTAACACCACAGAGATTAAATGTGCTAAGTGCTATACACATATAACCGTATTGTCTCTTTCTGAAAACTTGTAATGGAAGTTTGTGCGAAAATACACCATAGAAAGATGAAATACTCTCAAACAGACGTAAAGCTGAAGCAAGTCAATCATTTAAAGGGGGAGCTAAATACACAAAGCAAAAATACATAGATGGAAAACATGGTTACCAATCTATGGAGGACAGACGCCTTCAACATTTATAATAACGAGAGAGAGAGAGAGAGAGAGAGAGAGAGAGAGAGAGCTTAAATGAAATGACATGTTGAACGTCTGTCTAACAGTCCCCTTAAGGGATACAAGTACACCTTTTTCTTCCACTTCTTTTCTTCTTCCTTTTCCTCATCTTCTGAGATGAAATTGTAAAACTGGAAATCCGAGTCAATTACATAAAGGTTCTTGACACGACGGTTTTTTTTTTTTTTTTTTTTTTTTTTTTTTTTTTTTTTTTTTTTGTTTTTTTTTTTTTTTTTTTTTTTCTTTTTTTTTTTTTTTTTTTTGCTAGCCGGTATTCCAGACTTCGTGCCCGAGGCCCAACGATTTCATACGACAGATAATCCTAGCACTGATATCATTCCTTTCTGTTTTGCTGAAATGGATTTTTTAAACTATACCTTTCCACATTATCAGTATGACATCTGAGTAACGACCAAAGTCATCTAATCTAAAAGAAACTAGTAACAACTATTACACTGTCCATCAATACATAAGGTTCAAAGCTATCTAAGTCGTTCTTGGGAGGGTTTTTAGTACAATTGCTTCAAGTTCACATAATTTTCCATTTACATTTTATCCTGCAATACTAAACAAATTACTTAAACACTTGCATTTCCCTCCATTTTCATAACTTTTCCTTCTTCACTTTTAACTTTCCCAACATGACCACATGCATTAACTGAAACCACGAGAAAGGAGGCCCTGGGTACCTACAGTCACAAAAAATGCCAAAACTCCTGAGGAGATACAAACTATGCATTATGAATTTCATAATGAATGTTGACTAGAGAACTCATGCTCTAGCCAGCCTATGAACCAGACACACCTCACTCCTTCATTCTAATAAGACACATGCGTGGTTTCATGATTAATCTCTTCTACTACGCTTTGACGAGAATATTCGTGACCTCATTCACAGAGAGCACAAAAGCCACCCGATTCCTAAGCCCCTTCATACATCTTGATCAATCTTCGCGGGTGTCGGGAAAATTCCTTAAGCAGCTTAAACGGAATCCCCCCTTTGGCAAATACATAAAAGCAAACTAGCACCGCAGAACATATGGAAGAATATTTATGAAGTCGGTTAAATTTCTCTGCGCAGCTCATCCATCACTGAATATATTTCCATCCGTATTTTCAGTGTCCTCATAATATCAGAAATGAATAAAACATAATCAAAATAAATCAGTACTACTGAGATAACAATAATAATAAATATCGTTTTCAATAAAATAATGACTATTAATAATAATAATAATAATAATAATAATAATAATAATAATAATAATAATATAATAATAATAATAATAATAATCAAAATTATAAAAATCTATCAACTTCACCAACAGTAATAATAATAATAATAATAATAATAATAATAATAATAATAATAATAATAATAATAATAATAATAATATCAATTTCACCAGTAATAATAATAATAATAATAATAATAATAATAATAATAATAATAATAATAATAATAATAATAATAACACTTTCTAAAGAAATTGCACGATTTCCTTGTCATCGTCCTAAGCACCCAGTGACAACAGCTTTCCCCCCCACCCAACACACAAACCCACCTTCTACAGAGCAATAATGTCCCTACATCGTTGGACGAGCATCAAATATTCGCATCTAGTGGGAGGCCATAAAATTATCCCTGTCTAAATAAGAGCCACATATCAGGGGTCTAATATTAGGAGCCGGATAACTAGACCGCGAAAAAAGCAGCCCTATAAAATCTCTATTGATGGGAGATGTTGTTATCGTCTATATTATTTCAATCAGAGGCCGATGGGAGGGGCAAAATAATGCTCTTTACCTGAGAAGGGAGGAGAAAAGAAATCATACTGTATAAAATCTGTATTGATAGATGGTATCCTCTTTAGATTTTGATCATAGGCCGGTGGGAGGGGCAAAATAAGGCTCTTTAACTGAGGAGGGAAAAGGAAAGAAAAATATAATGTAATTAATCTCTATTCATAGATATTATAGCCTTTCTATTTAACCAGAGGCCGATAGGAGAGACAAAATGATGCCCTTTAACTGAGAAGGGAAAATAATAAAAATATATTGTAATTAATCTCTACTGATTGGACATGTCGTCTTTAATATTTAATCATAGGCCGATAGGAGGGGCAAAATGATAGTCTTTATCTGAGAAGGGATGAGAAAAGAAAATTATAATGTATAAAATCTGTATTGACAGGAGATGTTATCGTCCTTATTTTTTCATTAGACGCCGATGGGACGGGCAAAACAAAGATTCTTACATAAGAAAAGAGGGGAAATGAAAAATATAGCAGGAAGGATTTGGATTATACCGGCGATCTCTCTCTCTCTCTCTCTCTTCGTCTCTCTCCACTCTCTCTCAATCCTCTCTCTTCGATTCCTCTCCTCTCTCTCTCTCTCTCATATTTCTGATTAATTGGCGAATCAGGTCTTGTCTGCCAAGAAATAATCCTTTCATCAATCTCCATTTCTCTCTTTTTTTTCTTTTTCTTTTTATTTGGAGACCGGTGTCCAATAACTCTTTGGCTTTTAAAGGTGTCGTCCAGGCAAATATCAACACATACGAGGAGTTCGCTAAGAGGCAAACATTTTATATACAATAATGCCTGGATGAATTCCTGCTTCTTTTATCAAAGAAAAGTTTGTATTTATCTATTAATGCACACTCGCATGTACAAAGATGCACATATACGTGTAATATATATTTTATGTGTGTGTGTGGTATATATATATATATAACTATATATATATATATATATATATATATTATATATGTGTGTGTGTGTGTGTGTGTGTGTGTGTGTGTGTGTGTGTGTACATGGTACGCCCCATTACGGCAATTTGACATCTTCATGAATGAAATGACACGAGAAGTCAGAGGAATGACAGATGTAAGTCCAAAATCGTAGGAAAAGGAAAATGTGTCGTGAAGGAGTGTGGATTGGACAATACTGGCTGGCAATGATGTGCTGATTAGACAGTGAAGACAAACTGTAGTGGCTAGTGAAATATTTCCTGAATGTGGTTATAAAGGGTGAGTGTTGAAAGTACATATGAGTAAGGAATATTATGAAGGCAAATCGAATACCAAGAAGATGAAACAATGAAGGTTACTACGGATTGGTAAAAGACTGAAAGCAATAAAGTTGCAAAAATATTTGGAAGTAAATGTTAGGAGTGATGGTAAATAAAAAAAAGGCGAGTTGCCGAATAAGTGAGGCAAGGAGGGTAGCAGGGTGCATACAAAAGACCTGAAAGAGAAGGGACTTCTGAGCCAACTCTCCTATATAGAAGTGAAGCATGAATGCTGAATGTGAACAAGGTATAAAGAGGCAGCTTATATCTGGGTGAACCGTTAGTGTTGCATATGAAAGCGGAAAAGCTTAACCTAAATCTCAATAAATAAAAAGGCAAAAGATTAACCTATGTAAAAAAAAGATTAATCTGATTGCTTTCAGTTTACTCTGTGAGGAGTATATATTTCGATGTTAGTAAGGACGATATATGATAAAAGACCTAGAAAGTGCTGGAGCGGTGAAGTGAAAGAAGCTTTTGGTAAAGAAGGGAATTATATCAAAGAAGCGAATATGAGTAAAAGATAAATGTAACTGGCAGGGTTATGCTATGATATGAAGCAGCTTATACATACATACAAGCACACACACATTATATATATACTATATATATAATAATATAGTATATATAGATATATAGATATAATATATATAGATATATAATATATATATAATATATATATATATATATATATATATAAATAATATAATATTAATTTACAAATATATATATATATATTATGTATATATATTATATTTATTCATATATATAATACCATTGCTTAATTGAAAATATATAAAACTATGCATACTTTTTCAAACTATCTGCATCCCTCGTGGATCATAATTTCAAACATGTGAAAGATATGGATGAAAAAACCTGAAATAACCTAAGCCAAAACTACGACTTAAACTTCCAATGCTATATCAAACTAATCAGTCGACTGACAAAATTCAAACCAGAGGCTTTCAATACGATAAAGTCTTACCAAACATGTAAACAAACGATCTACGTATACCAACTTGTCCCGAAGGAACAGCCCGTGCGGCGAAGTCATTCAAAGCAAAGCTACCGAGTAAGTTAAAAGACATAATTGACATCTACGCATCTTATATGACAACAATGGCAGACGCTCTTATTTTCAGATCAGGGTTTGCCAAAGCCAAGCCAACAATGACACGAGACCTCTTCTTCTCACTTCTCCCTATGGCCAGGTGTTGACAATAATTGAGGAGGATATGATAGGAATGTCTCTACGTGATATAAGGAAAATATGATACTAAAATAATGAGTCTGTACTTACAGAGACCTCTCTTTCAGTTTTATATAAAATACGCTATAAAATAAGCCTTAGCTAATATTAAAATTCTGTCTGTCTGCTCTCTCTCTCTCTCTCTCTCGTGTGTGTGAGCGCGCGCGCGTGAGGGCCGTATCCCGAGCTCTCTCTCTCTCTCTCTCTCTTCTCTCTCTCTCTCTCTCTCTCTCTCTCTCTCTCTCTCTCTCTCTCCTTTTTTGCTAGATGTTATTCGGTGAGGCGTCAGTCACAGGCCGTACTGGCTGGAGTAGCCATTCGCATCCTATTTTCCTCTTCTTCATCTTTACAACCTTGATTTTATTACCTCCGTCTCCCTCGGCCGCTGTCAGTTGCGGTATGTTGCAGATATTCGGCCTCAAAGTCCCGGGAAGAATAAGATGAATGGTCAGTTGCCCTACCAGTAGGAACATCATCACTCATCTGGCGACACTTTTATTAAAATCTCATGCGTCTGACATGTGTATCCCTGTGGCCAGGACAGATTATATTAATCACGTGTATATTCTTTTCAACCCACTTCACGGGGGATGACATACATCATATCTGTGAGCAATGTTACTTCTTGAAAGTGCAATTGAAAGCTTTGAGAGATGTTGTTAGGACGAACAAATTCGCTTCAATCAATCTTTACATCGGTCTACTCGCCTGAATTTGACTTTACTTGATCGGAGACATTTATGCTTTATAATTCTTATTTTTCTTGTTTCTCATGAGGTAAAAGTGGTAAAATAGAGGATTGGTATTCCCGTGATTGCTGCGCCGACTTACGGCCTAGATATGATAGTAATGTTTAAATTATTATTATTATTATTATTAATTATTATTATTATTATTATTATTATTCAATTTTTTTTTTTTTTAAGAAATGAAAGATACAGGTTCTCCGCACGTCTTTTGGGATGTGGTTCTTGGTCCTTCTGCGAACCTAGGCTGGTAAACAACGAAAGTTCGTTCAAACTACGCAAGAGCAAATGATTTACTACCCAGACAAAATGAAGTAAACGTATTTTACAGAGAATGAGCCTAAATCATACCATACCCATATCTGTGGATGTGGGGTCTACGGTCTACTACCAGTACAGCAGGGTTGATAACCATTGGACCATGGGGGCTAACACGCCCCCCCCCCCAACACACACACACACAAAGCATATATATAATAAGCACAATAGTCATTGTTTCATACGTGTTACATTAGATGAGGCGTTGATGAACCCTTTATCCTACAAATTTCCATATTAGCCGCTATGCACACCTTAAATTAAGGCTCATCAGCATCGCGTTGAACCACCATCCACACATAAACACTGGATCATTCAATTCTGCAGAAAACTCGAATCTATAAAAATCCAAAAAAAAAATAAAAAAAATTTGCAATCACAACTAAAACAATTTTGGACTTTCATTCTCAATGTCTTGCCAACTGCACTAAAGCGCTCTCGGTATCCGCTGCTTTACTTTGACCAATGCATGCCACATGCTACTATTTACTCTCAAAGTTCTCATACAGCTATTTTTTTAACAAAATTTTATCTTATAACCAAATCTCCATCAATTCCCCCAGGACGTTTTATCAGCCCTAATATCCCCAAATCCATAAACTACTATGTGCAATTTACTTAGTTATTATTATGGCATATTCCCTCACTTAACCTTTTCTGAAGCGCAATTCACAAAAGTTCAGTGCTGGCTGATTACAATCAAAAGATTCCAGAGAATGGTGGGGGGAGGTTCAAACCATTTTCAGGCGGATAAAGTTTGAGGAAAATGTTAGGAAGAGTAAGGTTCTGATGGCAGATGGAGCACTGACTGCTGGAATAAATGTAACAATGGAAGTAGTTCGAATTGAGTTGAATATAAAATTTAGGCCAAAGGCCAAGCACTGGGACCTATGAGGTCAATCAGCGCTGAAATGGAAATTGACAGTAAAAGGTTTGAAAGGCGTAACAGGAGGAAAACCTCGCAGTTACACTATGAATCAAGTGTTAGGAGAGGATGGAAAGAGTAAATGAAAGGAGGTACAGTAAAAAGGAACGAAATTGGTTGCAGCTAGGGGGCCGAAGGCACGCTGCAAAGAACCTAAGTAATGCCTACAGTGCACCGCATGAGGTCCACGGACGGAACTAACCCCCTATGGGGAAGTAGCTGATTTGCACTACTTTGAGAATAAATTCAAATGATGATATCAGCACCACAGGTACGAGACACGTAGAGAGAACTGACAGATCTACATATAGATTTAGGATAATTGGTTCAATGAAAGCTGTCTCGTTTACTTTTTCCTCTGGAGCTGCTCCCAACTATGGCCAAAAATGTGTGTGTGTGTGTGTGCGCTAGAACGCACGTTCTGCAGAAATCACGATAACCCTCTGAACTTTGTTCTAACGATATCGCGAATGTAACGTCAAATACACTTTTCGCGTGACGCGGAAATTTTCACCTCGGGGTCTTGCAAATTCCATTTCGCGGATCAAAAAAGAAGACAACCGAAAGAGCTAACTCAGCATCCCCAGAAACACCGCCTGCAGTGAGAGAGAGAGAGAGAGAGAGAGAGAGAGAGAGAGAGAGAGAAGACCCATTTCCCCCACCGCCTCACAAATAGTGAGGACTGTCAGAATGGAAACGGCAGACACGGCCACATCATCGCGATGTTCATCTGGCCGCGTCAGATTATGCCGACGTCTCCTGAATGATGACCTCATCAACGTCATCGCCGTCTGATCTCTCGAACAGCGGCAGCAGCAGCAGCAGCAACAGCAGCAGCATCGCCGTCGACGATGCCTGCTGCAGGAACATCCATCCTGTCGTCCATGCCAAATGACCCAACTTGAGCCCTCTCGCCATTCTCACTCACTCCCTTCCTCGCCACGTGGGCGAGCTCGCCCAGGTAGACAGTTTTAATGTCTCCGAATGAGTCTCCACGAATAATTACGATGACAGAAGGTAGCGAGACTATGAAGGAAAAAATCAGACAGCTCTGAATATGCAAAAATGGATTGCATCTTTATTTTTCCTAGGCACGAAAACACCGGCGGATTCTTGTCTGCTGGTAGTTGCGACACACATGCACCGGAGGCGACATTTTTACGTCAAAATGCGCGAACGTGTCTCGCTTGTTTTGCTTGAATGCGGCCAAAAATACACATCTGCAGCTGGGAATGGGTGCAGGATCTTCAACGGCAAAAGGAAGTAAGACAAACATCTCTCAGACAGCAAGACCTATCAAATGAAAACATGCAGATATGAGTGGAAATTCCAGCTGTCCTCAAACACCGACCTTTGCTGAATAACTCCAATTGTCGAATGGAAAGACTGAAGGAATAATCAAGCAGATCAATGATTAAGAATAGATCCTAATGAGAATTTCCCTCATCTTTCGAAATGGGTCTTACTTTTAATTAAATGATTCCCGCAAGTTTTGACGTAAATCCTACCAACTAGATTATTTCATGTGGGGCATTTTTCTCGAGTTGGATGGTGACCGTATAATTATGACGTAACGTCTGTAACCTGGCCAGTCTGAAGTTATTCTGGGCTCCTTTATTTTCTAATATAATTAGATATTTGTAGCCAAGGATACGTGCCTTGCCATTTGGTATCACTTGAATGTATTCACTGCCATTCTTATTATCTCTTTCTGTTCTTTCACTTCCCAAATATGAGCATATTTTTTTTTATTTTAAGGAGGGTCCCTAGAAAATTTTTAGGTATATGACTTGTTCCACAAATCATATACTTGTTACGAATAATAATCATAATAATGTAACAAGACTGGATTCCAAATAATATGAAGTCGGCCATATAGAAACAGGACTCTAGAATTACAGTAATCTAATTAATCACGCCGCAATATAAAAACAACTCGAAATAATTCCATGAAATGAAATTCACACTGCCTTCTCTCAAAGTCTAGCATTACACAAGATAATTTTCGATTTTTTTTTTTTTTTTTTAAAGCTCGGCGTAAGCTCGAGGTTATCTAAACTTATAGTTCCTTTTCTTCTGAGCTCTGCGTAAAACATGAGTTAATCCTACTTTACGACTTTTGGCCCCATGGCTGTGCGTACTCGCAAAAGCTGCCTTTTATAATCTATTCCATCCGAAGTCCTTCTTTGCATACTCGCCTCTCTTCCCCTCTCCCTTCAGCAACGACTCATGACAAATATACGATTCTCACAAGACACTTCTTTTGTCTCAAGCCAAGAGTCTACCGCAAGATTACCATCTATATTTTTCCCGATCGTCATCTACAGCCGAGGTTCCTCATATTAACGATAAGGAAGTTTTACTATCTTTTTTATTCCCTGGTCCCTGCTTGGCCTACAGATATCTCTTAACCCTTCCGTCCTTCGGGGGAAAGCTTTGCATAACAACAAGGCTGTCTTCGTCGTATTTCTCTCAACAAGTTGTCACAGCGAAGTTTGTGTACACATAAACGGAAGCGACTTGTGAAAAACCCCGGTTCACTGTCTTGCTCCTTTCTCAAGTAAAGGATAAAGGATCTTATAATCATCAAACACAATCCTGCTTCATTAGGGCGACCATTCTTCCACCCAAATTCCGTCGGCAATTCAGAATTTTCATGCTTTACATCTTTGTTACCTCCTAACCACCTACTTTATATTTGAAAATATTTATTTTCCTGAACTTGGCTCGTATGTAACTCATTTCGCTTTATTTCTTATCCTTTCTATCGTTATTCCTCATATGCATATCCCATCTGTTTACTTCTTTATTTTGATTTTGCACTTAGTTATCTAGTTTAAGAGACTACTGCTTTTCTGCTAAACACTGATCGTCATATACTGTCCCTACTGTTCAGTGATTGAGCTCTTTTATTTATTTCATCACCATTTACTAGTTTTCCAGCCAACTGCCTCCATAAGACTTACAATTGTTTTTCCGACATTCATAACAACACTTCAACTTAAACATGATCTCATTCACTCCTGAAGTATATCTTAAACAATCCTCAAAATTGCAACAAACCAATTATATGCAAACATTACTGATTTTGCCCGATCTTCAAACCCACTCTTTTGAAAGCGGTCACTCAAGCAAGCCACACATCTGCAATACTGCCCCTACTGTCAACGTGTAACATGACTCTGAAAACCCACATAATCTACTATAACTCTCAAGGATACCGGTCCTGTAACTTTTATGCAGCTAACCAAACATTCCTCCCTGACAGTCATCTCCAACCTGATCTTCAGCCGGACACTATCTTGAGCCCAGCCTCCCTCAATCATTTGAATATATCGCACTAGCAACTTAGCCTGCTCTTTTCCATTTTAGGTGTCATCAGTTTTAATGCACAAAAAATCACATCGCGCCGTCAGATCAACTATCTTTGAGAAAGACCTATTTCATTCCGTAACGTTATTTTATAAACACGTTTCATTCTTCAACATTATCGACTCTGCTCTCCTCTATACTCTTCACTACATTTGCATAAATAATTTTTTTTTTTTTTCAACATCTTCGCGGGTTTGATTACAACCTTACGACATGAAAACAGACACAGAAAGTGTTTACGTGTATGAAAATATACAAAATATATATGTGTGATAACAGCAGAGATTTTAAACCTTAGAGTATTAAATTAACATGGGACATGTCTTTTTCCGACGCGGACTGAGGAAAGATTTCAAATAAGATTTTTAAATACATGGTCAATATTGCGTCAGGTATTTAATCCCATCTTCTCCTCTCCACATATCTTCGTAACATAAAAGGCCTCAAACTTATTCTGCTTTGAGCGTCAACTTACGGACATCGTAAACATAATATAATCTTATAAAAATCATGATAAATATATCCGAAGCCACACCATAAATCAAGTCTGCGGTCATATTTATCCAAAGACTCTTACAATGATTTGAGAAGTCTCAAGTAGTCAACATATGCAAGTCATATGACTGGCAAAATATTAAAATCGCTTTGAATAAGAGATATTCGAAACTCCATATCAACTTACGCTGTCTCTGAAATAATGTTCGCCAAATTTTTTTCGCGAATTCTTTTTTTTTTCTTACTCTTCTTATCTAGCCTGTAATTGTCTATAGGCATTTACATCTTTCATACTTGGTTTACTTTAGGTATTAGTAATAGTGCTCTCTCTCTCTCTCTCTCTCTCTCTCTCTCTCTCTCTCTCTCTCTCTCTCTCTCTCTCCCTCTCTTTCTCCCTACCGTCTCTCTCTCTCCCCCTCTCTCAACCTCCATCCTCTCTCTCTCTCATCGCCCTCTCCTTATAAAATATTTTTCTCTCAACCTCTCTTATTTGGAGAAACAACTCTCCCTCTCTCTCATCCCTATTTTGAAGAACAACAGTCTCTCTCTCTCTCTCTCTCTCTCTCTCTCTCTCTCTCTCTCTCTCTCTCTCTCTCTCTCTCAGGTGGAAAGTCCGATTCAGAAGTTGTCTTTCTTCCACCCTCTCCTCTGTCAATTCCTTTTCACCAGAAAGGCTTTTCAATTTCAATTCTTTCCCTTCCCTCCTCACCTTCGCCCTCTTGTCCCCTTCTTTCTCTGCTCCTGTTTCTTTCATTCTTCCTTGCGATGTTTTCCTGGATATTTTTTTTTTCAAAGGGCCCATTTGCCTTCCGGGCATCGCCAGGCGGCACAAGGTTTTCCGTCAACTGAGGGGGCCGTTGATCTTAGATCATTTGCGGTTAATTAACATCAAAACGTCAGTGGGAAGTCCTTTGATAAATAGGTGTTTACAAGAGCAAAGAGCAGAGAGAGAGAGAGAGAGAGAGAGAGAGAGAGTTTGCACAGCGGGACAAATAATGCACCGAGAAAATGAATTATGAATTTTTCTAAGTGATAAAAGGGACTTCCGAAGGCTTGGCTCTCAACTGACGTCTACGCTTATGACAGCTACGGTCCAAATTTAGGAGAGACACAGAACAGACGGGTTAAAAACAGATGGGATAACTCCATATGACTAAGTACCGTCTGGGACAACCATTCCGGCACGGAAGTGGCTGCTAGAATTGGAACCCATGCCGCGGTCTGGTCCGTCAAAGGTAGGTTAAGTAAACTTCACGTCGTACCTGACTGTGTCACGCAGCCAATATAATATATAAGTAAATTAAATTAAGACACTGGTCACTTAACTAGCACAGGTGACCCAAAGTGCAATAACCTGAGGTATAAAAATCTGATGATGGGGAAGACCATGTGGTGGAGGCAAGGACAGATTCAGGCCGATCAGATACGATAATATCTCGCATTTAATCAAGTTATCCCGGCGCTTTAATGTTCGAATAGAAAATGTGAAATCTCGTTAACAGAAATCGTAAACGATATTTAATATCATCAAGATCTGTGACTACGACGAGACATTTTTCAATGTGAAATCCTTTTCCAACTTCAAAGGCATATATATGCTTACCAAATTCTGCATACTCTCTCTCTCTCTCTCTCTCTCTCTCTCTCTCTCTCTCTCTCTCTCTCTCTCTCTCTCACACACACATTGAGATACATTTGTCCTTCAAAGGAAGCCCAGTTAAAGTAAAAAAAAAAGAAAAAATCACATCATACCTATTACTTATTCCTTAGGTCAAACTAACCCTACTCTGTGAAAACAAGACGAAATTACTCAAGGTATTCGCTGACTTAGAATTGTAGTGGTACATGCAGGATACGGGATTGATAGAACGCGTAATAAATGGTACAGTAGCAGGCCCGTACCCAGAATTGTGTGTGTGTGTGTGTGTGTGTGTGTGTGTGTGAGGGGGGGGGGGTCGTTTTTCCAAAAACTGGACCTTTTCTTCTACAACTGTCACTGCATATATAGGTATATACAAGATGAAATACTTGAAGATGTTATTTTAGTTGTATTAAGAAAAAAAATTGGGTATGCGGTCTATGCCCTTCTACCAGATCGGAGGTTATTCAAAGAACTGACTTTGGTTCACACAATTTTACTTAAAATCACTTACAAATATGATGGCGTATATCGTAGTCCTATTATCACTCTTTGATTTCCAACTACTAAAGAATGATGTTAATGTTTAATAACAAAATTTATGAAAAAAAAGACTTGCCAAAAAAACAAAAGATTGTTATTTATTACTTTGTAAGTACAGGTCAATGAAAAGGATAGTCACAGAAAATATGGACTTCCAGAAAATATTATTTAGGGGGGGGAGGGTGTTCATTCGAAACCCCCACCCCCACCCCCACCCCCTTCCCAGTACAGGCCTGAGTAGCCATTCGGTCGAGTACCTGTGACTCTACTATTCATCGAGTTGTCAAAAGGTAAATTACAGAAATGATCCTTTTAAAGCATTTTATATAGAAACATAAGACAGATACAGAGATGGTTTGTACAAAGGGATGCATTACTGAATGAAAGATTCCACACACAATTAAACGCAGAAATGGGAATGAGAAAGTGCACTGAGTGCACAAAAACACTGGCTGTTAAGTATACAGTCAAACATGCAGAAAAAAAAGTATATCTTAGTTTGACAGCTCTCCTAGGGCTGGCCCGAAGGAATAGATTTTTATTTACGTGGCTAGGAACCAATTGGTTACTTAGCAACGGGGCCTACAACTTATTGTGGGATCCGAACCACATTATATCGAGAAACAAATTTCTAATCACCATAAAAAAAGTTCCTCGGGTTCCGCATCGGGCTACCAGATTGATAGGCGAGTACGCACCCCACTCGTCCAATGAGGAACTTAAAACATGCAGAATCTAGCTCAACGGTTATCGCAGCAAATCGAATATGCATTCGAATTAAAAGAATCATACAAAAGCACATCAAACGGAAGAAAATTATACGCATTCTGAAAAGCACTACAACACGAACAAGAAAAATATTGACTGATGAGATATGATTATAACAAATACGCACTGACTACCAACAGTTATGTTCTATTGGTAAAAATGGATTGAAAGGCTTTTACAGACCAGAAACTGTATAATTGAATGTATAATAAACAGTTGCTATAAAATATTTATTCAGTGACAGTGGGATTAGTAAGTTTATTGAATGACTGACAGTACCAAGAGAGTAAAAATACGCTGACTTTGTCTAACATAATTAAGAAAAGTGGCTGCTTATAAAGAACAATGTATGAAATATCAGTTGCTTGGTGACATTATGAAGCACTTTATTGACATGATGTCGACCATAAAACAGGAAATAAACACCAAATGATGATCGCTGATCCTGGTAAAAATTAAGTGGATAACATAAAAATCTATTCTACGTTACTGAACCTGACAAAAAAAAAAAAAAAAAAAAAAGAAAAGAAAGAAAAAGTTTTTTTTATGCAACAAAGAAAGCGACACTTACATAAGTGTCGCTTTCCCTGTTACGAGTAAAACTTCAAATACCTAGATACTGCGTACTGGTAATAATATTTAAGAAAAGTAAGGAAATGATAAAGATAAGCAGTGACTATGACTTTCCATAAATAAATGTACGCTATACACTTAATGAGAAAAATGACAGATACTTACCGATTGTAGCATAGGCATGCAGTAACTTCTCAAGTCGAATACATACCATGAGCCTTAAAAGCTTTCCTTTCCGTCAGACTACTGAGGAGTAAACAAATATCTCAAGCATATATTAAAAGGAAGTCCGGTTACTCACACATGTGTTCGCCGAGCACCCAAGTTTCGGGCTTCGAATGGAGCTCCGTCAGCGCCGTCGGGAGGGACACCATCAGGACCAGGAGGTCTGCAGCCGCCAGATTCACCAGGAGCAGGTTGGTCGAGGACCGCAGGTCTCGGGTCCTCATGACCACGATGGGCACCAGGACGTTCCCTGCCACTCCCACGACCATGAGGATCACCAGCACACCTGTCCACACCCCAATGCCCCACCCTGAGAACAGCTGGACCTCCACGCCCACGTGGACCTGAGGACCCGCGAAAAAGGTGCGGGTGAGGTTGCCTCCGAGGTAGAGTCCGTCCCACACCTCGGAGGAATTGAAATCTTCCAGGAATAGAGAGCCATTACTCAAGTTATCAGCCCACAAGTTGTAGTCGCTGTCCAGGGACTCGCGATTGAAAGGTTCTGGTTGTAAGGTGTCTGGAAAGGAAAGATTCCCTCCCGGGGGTCGGCCACTGTGGGCAGGCTGGTAATACCAGGTGGGTTCAAACGTGGCGGGGTTTTGGGCTGTCATTTTCTTAAGACACTAATAATCATTGGTCACAAACGTCAAAGGTAAAATCCTCATACCAAATCAATTTTTTTTTTTTTTTTTTTTTTTTTTTCAATATAACACAATCACAATCACAATCAAGAAGCTTACCACACGAGATACACTTTTAGTCAGGTTTCTAGAGACTGACATTTTGATATACCAAACCCTTTAATAATGCTTCTTAGGGTACGTGTTATTCTATCAGTTATGTAGTTTTATGAATCATATTTCCGGAAACATCCCTTCTCAGGGTCCCGACTGTCTCCAACAGTGGAAAATCCTCAGTTTTAACCTAAGGAGTAAAATTCAGGTAAATTATACGAGCCACTCATATAATTCAATATTCATACGATGGCCTGCCGATTCTTTGTCAAAAAACGAAAATATGTACGCATTTACATATGAAACCCGTAATGTTTCCTAAAACAGCATCCTACTGATTAAACGTATGCCCTTTTCACAAATTCATTTGTATTTTTCAGAAGCATAATTAAATTTCTTGGTATTCTACTGAGTGGGAACAATTATCCGCTTCTTTTCATTTCTTTTTTTTTTTAAGAGTCGCAAGAGGATCATATTTCTGCGTTACAAAGCTTTAATTTTCCAAAACTGCCTCAGAAATGATTTAACTTCCTGAATTCAAACAGTATTAGGAACTGACTCCCAGTAGGTACGCAACACCTTCAATCTTTACGGTTCACTGACGAGTAGATTTAAAAGAAATAATTGCAATATTTCAACTAATATTAGTCATTAACTACTTACCGACTAATTGCGAGCATCTGCTTACAACACACAGAACAAAAACCACACAAAGCTTTAAAATATACCAAAGAAATAAAAGCCTTCCTGTGTAAAACAACTAAGGAGACTTAAATATCAATTAGCAGCGGTGCAGGAAACAGTTATAAACGAAGGCTCCGAGCAGACTTCCTATACAATATATACGTATATAGAGCAGGGTCCATGATACAGACTATGGTCTGCATTCCGCCCACGAGTCCCTCATCGAGGGACTGGAGAAAAACGCCGGACATCTAAGTTCATTAAGGCGTTGTCGCCTGGGTATGTTTTTTTTCTTGGTAGCATTTAGCACCTCACCGCGAAACTTCAAACTACGCAGCCAATCATTTTTTTTTTTTTTTATGGCGCATGATTGAAGTCACGTACGTTCGCTTACGTGACGTCACAAGCCCCAATGTGCGCAGGTTCAATCTTGCAACCGAACATGGAAATTATTGGATGTTTGGTGCAGTCTGATGAAAGGTTGCCGAGATGCTGAAGTATTTATTCGTATGACACCGCAAATAGGGCC